>NC_138779.1:72837696-73080196 GCF_965119305.1 Pelophylax lessonae | reverse complement strand
CTGGTCACTGGTGCTGGTACTGGCCTGGTCACTGGTGCTAGTACTGGTGCTGGTCACTGGTGCTGGTACTGGTACTGGTGCTGGTACTGGTGCTGGTACTGGCCTGGTCACTGGTGCTGGTACTGGCCTGGTCACTGGTGCTGGTACTGGCCTGGTCACTGGTGCTGGTACTGGCCTGGTCACTGGTGCTAGTACTGGTGCTGGTACTGGCCTGGTCACTGGTGCTGGTACTGGCCTGGTCACTGGTGCTGGTACTGGCCTGGTCACTGGTGCTGGTACTGGTGCTGGTCACTGGTGCTGGTACTGGTCACTGATGCTGGTACTGGTCACTGGTGCTGGTACTGGTGCTGGTACTGGCCTGGTCACTGGTGCTGGTCACTGGTGCTGGTACTGGTCACTGGTGCTGGTACTGGTGCTGGTCACTGGTGCTGGTACTGGTCACTGATGCTGGTACTGGTCACTGGTGCTGGTACTGGTGCTGGTACTGGCCTGGTCACTGGTGCTGGTCACTGGTGCTGGTACTGGTCACTGGTGCTGGTACTGGCCTGGTCACTGGTGCTGGTCACTGGTGCTGGTACTGGTGCTGGTGCTGGTCACTGGTGCTGGTACTGGCGCTGGTCATAGGTGCTGGTCATTTGCTGGTACTGGTCTCAGGGCATGGCTCTCTGGTGCTGCTCTCAGGCTAGGTCACTGTGTCTGTCACAGAGTGGGGTGTCACGATGATTGGTCCCCCCGCGTGCCAAAATGCCTCCTGGAGTAGACGATGTGGCTGTAGTAGAGAGCAAAGCCTCTGCTTGCTCTCTGCAGCTCCTCCCACAGACGGAGTGGATGACTCATATCACTCCGCCTGTGAGCCGGTCCTACTTCGGCTCTGTGCAGGCTTGCTGGCACACTCTTCTGCCTGCATCGATGAGTCATCTGACTCACACACAGACAGAGCCGGGATATTGCCCTGAGCTCGCGGGTGTCCGTGAGCTCAGGGCGGAAAGCGGGAGTCTCCCGCGACTTGCGGGAGACTTGGGATGTCTGCAGAAGGACAGGTAGCTGCGATTAGCCAGCTGGCTTGTTTTGATCCTAATGAAATGTCACGTTCTTCTAGCTATAAGTGCAATATTTTATACCTTAAATACATTTTTTAAAGATTTTTAGACTACTACTAGCGAGACTTTTGTATTTTGGGGACCATCTGTGTATTTGTTTCCTGGACGGTGGGTCCATTTGCCATAAGAGGTTCCTGGGACAGTTAACCACTTGTATACCGGGCATATTTCGGCACTCTGTAAGAACGCTGAACTGCGGGGGGGTGGGGGGTTTGGGGGGGCGCAGTTTGCCATCTTCGCCCTGGGCACCATATGACCTTGTCCCAGCACTGTCTCAGTTATCCCCACAAAATCTAAGTCCTCCTCAAACATCAGCAGCTCCAGCTCCCCTATCTTGTTGGCCAGGCTTCTGGCATTGGTATACAAGCCTCGTAATTTTGATCGGTTACATATATCCTCATTTGATGTTTTTAGGCTGCTCTCTTGATTTTTCCCCATACCCACCCTGGGTTTTCTGCCTTACAATTGCTGTGTTCTCTTGACATAATTAGCAGTTCTCTGATTTTTTATTTTTTTTTGGCCTGGAGTTCTCTTCAGTTGTGTACTCTGCAAGTTTTCTTATCTGCAAATTTCCCCAGTAAGCAACATCAACACTATCAAAGGAAGGTACAGGAAGATAATATTTTTGAAAGTCATATCTTAATACAATATTTATGTTTTAAGACACTAAGAAGTTAAGATTGGTTACATTTCCTTTCATTGAAACCTACACTTTGATGTCCTTATGTAGACACTGAATACATTCCACAGTGACAGTGTAGACGCTGTAACACGTTGATTAAAAATCCCTTTTCTCAGGCCATGTTTAAGAGGAAAAGGCCAACAGCTTTGGTTACAGCCTTAACCAAAATAACAGTCGCTCTACGCTCAGCATTGTCAGATTGCAAAGGGCATAATTTAATTAACACCTTGTTAAACTGAAAAGCAGTGGCAGTCAGGAAAAGTGAAAGAATTCTGCTTTTGACATTTCAAACTAAAGGGCATGTATTTTTTTCTTCTTCTATATTTTCTTGTTTACTTTAATAACATGTGTGAATACTCATTGTGCACTTACTTTAAAGTTGTAACTCCAGTTATCCAATCTGAGAAAGCTCAAAGATCTGTTTTAAAGGCATCCTTTGCCCACACACTCTGCAGAAAAAGCTATATTAGTGATGGTAAAACAGGATCATGAATAGTCAATTGCTAAAAAAACATAGCAAATATGATAGTATAGATGGATTGATAAAAGGAATACAATCAGCACTAAAGCAAAAAACAGTATGAATGAGCATAAAAAAAATGTATATAGGTGCTTAAATCTAGAAACATGCAAACAATATTAATGTGCAAAACATGTTTAAATAAATGAATGATATAAACCCACACAGGGGTAGTGCAATGAAAGTGAAAAGAAATAATAAATATGTGTAAAAAAGTCCAAATACTTCATGTGACCAATAGAGCAAAAATATTAAAAGTCCATAAATATAAAGTGACAAAGTTGCAGCAATAACAGTGACTTCCGTGCAGAATCCCAAAAAGTGAACCAGCACCAATCCAACCAGTGAGTGCAATGGCCGCTCACCGCCATAAAAGATGTTAAGCGCATTCAAAAGACACTCCAATGGCAAGGATTCTTCAACAATAATGAAGGGTCAGCTCATGAGAAATAAATAAGTACCTCCATGGTGTAGTATATAACAGCAGTCCTTTAATAATAAAAGCATAAATGGGGCCGTAGAGTACCTGAATCTTACAGCATAGATAAATGTAGACTTCCAGTCTCGGGCAAAGTGACGTCACCCAGCTCCTCCTGGCGTGTTGCATCACAAAACACGTGAATTTCAAAAGGGTTGAGAAACCCCGGTCTCGGCCCAAAACTGGAAGTGACGTCACCTGGCTCTTCCCGAAGAGTTGAGTCACAAAATACGTGACTTTTCCAAGGTTTGAGAGCTGACTCGTCATTATTGTAGAAGAATCCATACCATTGGAGTGTCTTTTGAACGCGCTTAACATCTTTTATTGAGGTGAGCGGCCATTGCACTCACTGGTTGTATTGGTGCTGGTTCACTTTTTGGGAGTCTGCCATGGAGGTGGCTGATTGTTTGGGCGTTATTTAATATGAACAATGGTGACAGCTGAGAGAACATATTTAGAATAGGTCGTATACTGTGGAGTTCGCATTTTTCTGCAAATGCTTTCTTACAAGCAAACTTGGTTTCACCAAGAAACTTTTTTTCTACAGTGGAGAAGATAATTATTTGATCCCCTGCAGATTTTGTAAGTTTGCCTACTTACAAAGAAATATAGGGTCTATAATTTTTATCATAGGTGTATTTTAAATGATAGAGACAAAATATTAACCAAAAATTCAGAAAAAAACACATAAACAAATGCTATAAATTAAGTTGCAGTTCAGTGAGTAAAAAAAGTATTTGATCCCCAAGTAAAATATGACTTAGTACTTAGTGAAGAAACTCTTGTTGGCAAGCACAGAGGTAAGACGTTTCTTGTAGCTGGTGACTGGGTTTGCACACATCTCAGGAGGGATTTTCTCTTTACAGATCTTCTCAAAATGGTTAATGTTTCTTGGCTGTCTCTTGGCAACTTGAAGTTTCAGCTCCCTCCATAAAATTTCAATAGGATTAAGGTCTGGAGACTGGCTAGGCCACTCCATGACCTTAATGTGCATCTTTCTGAGCCACTACTTTGTTGCTTTTGCGTTACGTTTTGGGTTATTGTCATGCTGGAAGACCTATCCACGACCAATCTTCGGTGTTCTGGCTGAAGGAAGAAGGTTCTCATCCAAGATTTGACAATACATGACCCCGTCTATTGGCCCCTCAATGCAGCAAAGTCGGCCTGTATCTTTAGCAGAGAAACAGCCCCAAAGCATCAAGTGTCCCCCTCCGTGCTTGACTGTAGGGATGGTGTTCTTAGAGTCATAGTCTGCATTTTTCTTCCTCCAAACACGGTGATTCGAGTTAATGCCAAAGAGCTCAATTTTGGTCTCATCTGACCTTAGCACTTTCTCTCAATCCTTCTCTGAATCATTTAGATGTTAATTGGCATGACTGTACCTACTGTGCCTTCTTGAAGAGGGGTACTGGCCAGTGGATGGGGACATGTACTGTAAAATCTTGGATGAGAACCTACTTCCCTCAGCCAGAACACTAAAGATTGGTCATGGATGGGTCTTTTTAGCATGACAATGACCCACAACATACCGCCAAGGCAACAAAGGATTGGCTCAAGAAGAAGCACATGAAGGTCATGGAGTGGCCTAGCCAGTATCCTGACCTTAATCCTATAAAAAATGTATGCAGGGAGCTGAAACTTGGAGTTGCCAAGCAACAGCCAAGAAACCTTAAGGATTTAGAGAAGATCTGTAAAAAAGGGTGGACCAAATTCCCTCCTGAGATGTGTACAAACCTGGTCACTAACTACAAGAAACTTCTTACCTCTGTGCTTGCCAACATGGGTTTTTCCACCAAGTACTAAGTCATGTTTTGCTTGGGAATCAAATACTTAATTTACTCACTGAACTGCAAATCAGTTTATAACATTTGTAATGTGTTTTTTTCTGGATTTTTGGTTGACTTTCTGTCTTTATCATTTAAATACACCTATGACAAAAAATTATAGACCCTTCATTTCTTTGTAAGTGGTCAAACGTACAAAATCTGCAGGGAATCAAAATATTATTTTCCCCACTGTATTTGGTTGTCATACGAATATTAAATATGGTGTGATTTCAGTTACAACCACACTTAAATAATTCCAAACATTTGTGGATCAGTATTTCTTCAGTATTTCTATAAATATCTTGTGTAATGAAAAAAACCTCTAGATTACTATTTTTACCCAAAAAGAAAAATATTGTAAGATTAGAAGAGAAGGGCTGAAAGACACCTTTCCTGAAAATTTTGGCCTGCAACCATTTTAACTCTCCTACGATCCATATCTGCTACTGTATAGACTTTGTATTATGGCATCAAATCTCTTGGTATGACAATTGACTGAAAATTTTTAAAATCTTGTGTTGATTTTACAGGTTTGGTCTGTTGCAACCTTTTCATACAATTATAGGCTATAAATGTGGCACAAAGTGATGACTACTTTGACCCTTTATTTAATTACACCTTGATGGGTAGAAGTGAAGCCCAACTCCAGCCAAGTCGTGTTTTTTTTTTTTTAGATATGATAAAGCAGGGTTAATATCTTAGCCAGGTTATTTTTTCGCAGCCTGCAGTCAACGGGGCAGGGCCCCTGATCCTGAAGGCTCATGGGACCTTTGTTAAGTGCAAATATTCTTTCCATTGCCAAGTGTGTGGTTATACTGATTCTCCTGCAAGAGAGCAGACAATACTGTACAAGAGATAGGAGTTAGTTCCCTATGAGGGGTTATAAAGATTGCAGATTTAGTTAATGGTCTGGGCATGTTAATTTCTGGGGCAGCTATAGGGTTTGGGGAATGATACAAAAGTGGCATGGTTGCTACTACCCTGTCAATCTGTGATCATATGTGATAGACAATACCTGTGGCAAGCCACAGCCATAAACACTGTCCAACAGTCTTCATGAAACAGATCGGCAACATGTCAAAAATATACAACCTCCTTTATTTTAATCCATTCAGGTAGGGGAACAGTGCACAAATGTTGGCACGTTTCATTTGTTATGACTAAAGCCCACCAGGGCTGAAACCCATCAAGGCGTGTGCATTGTTCCCCTACCTGAATGGATTGAAAAAAGCAGATTTAATGTTTTTGACATGCCGTGTTGCCAACTTGTTTCATGAAAATAGGGTTTGGGGTTTGCTTTGAAGCCTTAGTTGGGTTTTTTTAACATATTCATGAATGTATAGGCAAAAAAACTGCTATTTACCTATAATGACTCTGCACTCTATCACTCTAGTCTCTGACTGTTTCCATGTTCAAGTATAGAAATATGCCCGTCAGAGTTTTCTACTTACAGATCCTTTTATTAAGCCTCAGCAGATCACTCTATGCTCGAAAATGCAGAACTGTTTGTGTTCTGCCTTAATATTGAAACTCATGGCCAATAAATGTATTCTTTACAGCAGCCTTTTTTTTATTTTTTTTTTATTTGTGGACAACAAAGCTTGTGCCAGGACAGCTGAAGAAGTGGCAGTACTGTTGAAGAGGTGATAAGGGATTTGAAGCTGTGTAGTCATTGCAATGTTTGAGATAATATTTTAGAATCCCTTCTATGAAGTGCAATCCAAAAGATAGAGATCAAACCTTGTCTCCAGGTTTATCTCCCATCTGCTTGCTTTATTTTTTTTATGATGTCTTTTATTTTTTGCTGGTGTGCCTTTTTACTTTGTTTTTCAAAGTCCCTTGTTTCGGCTAACCCACAAACAGATGAGGTAGCTGCCTGCATTGTGCCAGTTATAAATGCTTATTGAACTATTACAGTGCTTCATTACCAGCATAACACTTGCAAAGAAAGGCAAAGAGAAATGGGATGGTTTGGAAGCTCCCTCTGGTGGTTCAGTGCTGGACTGAATGCTCATTTTGCTTGATTGGTCAAAAGATTAGGTTTTAATAGCTCTGGTGCATTATACTTTATAAAACAGTAATATGATTACTGTCATCTGGAGCAGTAGGGATGTGTATGGAGGTATCATAGACCTTAGTACAAACACTTAGACTGTTATTCCCCTTAGAAAAGAATAGGAAAAATGGACATTCATGCTCATAACATACAGACAATACTGGTCTGGTTAACGAAAGATCAAGCTGAAATCTCGATTTGACTAGAGCTTCATTTCTGAAATTAATATAAAAATGTTTAAATATTTGTTCCTTGAGGTATGAAAATGATGTAAAGTGTGTCTACTGATGATACTATATGTAAGCAACTGGTGCTGCACAGTTTGCTTCTGCCCATACAAGAACAAGTAGCAGGGACACATCTAATTGTTGATTATACTGGGATCTTGTGCTTTCCCACAGCTGATCCACCAATGGGAAGGGGCCCAAATTTGGTTTGTTATTCCCTTCCCTCTGTTCAGCAAGAAGAGGGACAGCTAAGCCAGGTCTTATAGAGCAGTTCAAACATTAAGAACACTAATTTTCTTCCCCACAGTATACCCAAAGATGGTCCAATCTCCTAGTGGGAATTTGACTGAACATTGGATTGGATCTTTAGGGCCAATCTTGGTAATGCAATGCAATTGGAGAAAATGAATACTGGGTTCTATTCGGGGAAAGTCCATGAAGAACCAAATTCAAACTTTTAAAATTACTTTTAAGAGTCCATATTTTTCATCTCCTTCTCTATCATAATTCCTCAGTAATATTTGCAATGATGTGTCTCAGCCTGAATCATTAAGGCCTTTGCTGGAAAAAAGGGTACCGACCTCTGTATCTGTGCTTTAACGAACATAATACTTAGTTCTGTAGACAGGCTGGCAAGCTATTGACCTGGTCTACTGGTTATCAGCATATGAGCTGAAAATATTAAATGATCAGACGTGTTTCAAGAGGCAGAGTTGAGAGTCACAAGAAAAGCTTAGGCTAGTTGCAGGCATGAGATGGCAGTCGGAGAATCCAACCAGTTAAAGATCTTTCTAACTAAAAACCTGTTAATACATATACCCAGCCATTTTATTTTATCTCAGGGAAATAGTAGAGATTTCTAGTCCAGTTCTTTTCAGTTTGCTCTTCTCAATATTGGTCAACTGGGAATTGTCTGCAGTAAGGATGCAGTGAGTTCAGTGGCTGTTGACAGCTCCAGATGACAGTCATCTCATTACTATGGAGAGCCTATTTGCAGGCTTAAAAAAGGATTTCAAATATAAAGTTTTGATGATATAAAGGGGAATGTGTAGTACGGGCATAGGAACAACTTAATGTGCTTAGTCAGGGATATATCTGGCCAAATGACCTTTTTCCAGAGGTTTTTTTTCCAGCCTCGTGACCACTGTGGGTGAAGGGAGAAGTGGCACTAAAATGTCACATCAAGTAATATTAGGCCTCAAGCACACTGGATGTTATCAAAACGTCAGTAGAAAGCTGTAGAAGGAGTTTTTCAGCTTTTTTGCTGTAGCGTTTTTCAGCATTTTTTTTTAGCTTTTTCCAGCTGTAGTGTTTTTTAGCTTTTTTTAAGCAAAGCTATACTCCCACAAAAGCTTATGGCTCAAAAACATTGATAAACCCCGCATAGCCAAGTTTTTTGGCGTTTTAAGCTTTTATCAGAGTTAGTGTTTTTACAGCTTAAAAACACTTCTTAATTTTTGTTTTCTCTTTTTCGTTTTCTTTTTTGACAACGTATTTGTCTGGTTCAACTACTATTGTTCAACCACTGGTCATGTGGTAACGGAGAGCTATGTTTCCCCCTGTTTGCTAATCGTAACCTCATGCTCCAGCTGTCTTGGTCCCTGCCCGGGACAGCCCTATTTGTCCCATGCTTCCCTCCTCCGGGATCTGATTACCCTCTTGCAGTTGCCTCATCACTTGGTGAGTACTTGTTGGCCGCGCCTCTCCTCCTGGGCACAGCTTGTTCCCTTTACGGGGTGCCTAGGGGATGGGTTCCTTTTACCTTTCTCCATCCCGAGATCCCCCATTGGTTCATAGCCTTTGTTGTCACTTACTGAGGTTTTCCTGAGGTTACGACTGTTTGTTACTTTATAGTTTGCTCTCTGTACCCTATGGGTTATTAGTTGAATCTCTGTAATTCTCCAGTGCATGTTAAACGTTGTACTACATTTGTTAACTCCAATAAAATCTTTGAAATAGAATGAAAAAAAAAAAAAACACTTCTTAAAACCCACTAGTTTTGGGGGTTTTTTTCAGCCACAAAACGCTCCTGCCAAAAACTGCTGATAACAGCCGATGTGTGCATGGAAACATAGGATAACATGCTAGGGAGTTTACTATCTGCAGAAAAAAACATCTGACGCTAAAAACAGCAGCTTTAAAAATGTCCAGTGTGCATGAGGCCTTTTAATTGGGTCTTGGATTACAGTAGGACAGCAGGGCTGGCTGTGACTGGGCTGATCTGGCAATGGCCAATCACCTTCTCCATACTGAGCTGCTTGAGGAAGAGTTTGCATCACCACAAACAGTTGTACTTCTGTGGCAGCTAGAAGAAAAAGTTGATAATATGTGGTGAAAATGTGGATAATTCCACAGGCACCTTGCAGTGTTGTCACTTTTGCAGCAAGTGAATCATCAACACTTTCACTGTCAGGATCAGCATGTATGAATACCAAGACAGAAAAGAACATAAATAGCATTAAGCTCCCTAAAGACACGTTGGTTTGATTTTTCATGGGCTATGTTTGGCTTTTGTCCACACAAACACACTTTAAACTTAGGACTACTTTTTCATTCTCTTTTTGAGCAGTTCCCTTTTAAGCCTGCTCTTCTGACAATTTCACAGAAAACTAAGAGACAGGCTGTTATAGCTTTTCTTAATCTCTGTCTTCACAATTTGATTTCTACTTTCTCTTTGTCATTCCCAGACACTGCTATTCCCTTCACTTCCTTACTACTGAGAGAGCATTTAATCTCTGTCTGCCGTATGTCCAGTCACTAGAGAAATAGTTTGTTATCTCCTCCAGTTATGTCCTAGAAGGATTACTGCTGGTATTGTTCTCCTTGGTGCTAGTTTTTGGGCTAATTAGGAAAAGGTGTCTGAAAGCTTGAGATTATGCTTCATCCATCTGTGGGATGCATGTAACACAGATGTGATTGGATGAAAGAACGGGACCCACTTTTCTGTCTTCTGGTCTAAAAGAATGGCTTTTATTACAGCTTGTAAGACCTATAAGAAAAATATCAATGCCTAAATAAATGCATTCATCTTCTGCTGGGACAATAATAAGCGGCCTGTACAGACTTTTCTGCCTTTAGTCCTTTATTGATTTAACCAATTACTTGCAGACCAATATTGCCTTTTATACATCATTTAAAGGCCTTATGTCAGCTGGCTGCAGCTTGTTAGTATGAAAGGTGGCGGCCACAGGGGAGAACACTGTATGTGTTAAAGTTGCAAGGGATATTATACATGGTCTCCAGCTAGAAACCAATTTTTATCGACACAGGCCTGCATTTAAGTTATGAATGTGTAGCATAGAGAGGCTGATTGGCATATGCTAGACATGGCATGGAAATGACAGTGAATTATTTGAATCCAGTGACACTTGCCGCTTTAGTTTCAATGTGGTGTGCATACACATAATTGAGTACAAATTAATTCTCTGCTTTCGCACTGAGAGAGTCTCTAAATGCTTTATACATTACTGATCTGTGAGAGTTCTGCTGTTCTGCCTGTGGAGAGAGGTCTGCCACAAGTAGGGGGAAGCCAGCTGTCCACAGTTCAGCCTCTCCTGCGCACTGCATCTTAGCAGCCAGTGGTTATCTGTTCTACAGTCCACCATAAGGAAATCCTTGAGAAGCTGAACACTACCATCAACTCTTGTGGCATTCTACTGTGCTCCACATATGTGGGCAACTCTACTGGCCACCGGTGTCTGGAAATGCCTTCTGTGCCACGTGTGATTGCCACCAATCAGGCAGTGCCTCACTTGCATTAGAGAACAACTTTACTAAAAGCCTCAGGTCACCAATATATAAGGAGGAACCTCACCCACCCAACTAGAATCATGGTGATGTAAAATTTGATGCCCATGACAACCGATTGAAGTTTTTGACAGTAAAACAAAGGATGTGATTTGTTCCTGCAAACTACAATACATTTTTTTAAATTATACATTTTATTAAAAGCATGATGCATATTTTATTCACAAATTGTACTGGGAGAAATACAAAGTTTGACCCTCATCCTCGAAAGTGTTGAGACCACTAAATTTGCATGATGGCAAAGCAAAATAAAGAGTGGTCAGCAATATTTCCCTCATTGGAAGTTTCCTTCAGAGGAAACGGACCATAAAGGAGTATTCTGACAACCAAGAGTTCAGAGATTTGAACCAGTTGCTGCTAAGTCTGTAAGGTCATTCACATTCAATGTTAGTGTTTCTGTTTTGATCAGTCCTTTCAGCTTTCCAGGTACAGAGCAGTGTTGAGATCTAATGACTTTTAAGAGCTTTCTGCTGTGGAGTGGAAAATATGACTAGAAAGTGCCAAAACTGCTTTTTGCCAGAGGTTACATGAATTAAAACTCAAGGCTTACATTCTTGCAGGATGTTCTACAACATTGTCATTTAGTTTCATATCTGACAGAATCACTTTAATGTAACTTTTTAATATTTTTAATGCCAGGGCTTGCTCTTTCTGTTAAGTTTACAGGCCCTTTAATATCTAGCTTCCATGGAAACCAGCATAATAAAAGAATTAATATAAACCACACTCATTAAGCTAGTATTGTTCGACTCTGTTCTTTTTCATAATTCCATTTTAAGCATATCTCCTGTATCTACCAAGTGATTGACTTAAAGGGCATTTGGCATCTCTGTACAGCGAAAGCGCGGTGTTTTTATGCAACCTCAATTCTGGGCTCTGATTTTATCTATGGATGAAAATGACCTTAACATTCATAAATCTGCGAGAGCACAATGACTGCTATTTATTTCTAGTTACACAAAAAGAGACAGGATCATCTGGCATTAGGATTTTTTTTTTTTTGCAGGTTTCTCTTTTATGTATATCTGGAACAATTTATGGGAAATAAAATTCATTGGGATGGATGGCATGATATACCACCTGGTCTGTTTAGCAAGGGGTCACAAGAAAATGTTCTCATACATTGCCGCGCGATGCGGCTATACTGCAAACATGAATTAAATCCCCTACTCATTTCTAATTGGATTTGTGAAGTGGAAAAGGAGATGTGATAAATGTTCGACTTTGTGAATAAGGTGACAGATGTAGCAACCTGCTAAATCTTTTATGTCATTTCACTACCAAGTACACACGCACACACACAGAAGTGTATGATGTATGGTGATTCACTAAGGCAGCCAATGGTGGTTGTTGGTGCACAACTCTTCTCAGGATGCTTAAAATGTCAGTAAGAAGTTACAAGTGTACCTGTATCACAAAGCAATCATACACACACCTGATTGATCATACCCTATGTAAAGTTACACCCCTTGTGATTGTTTTAGGTTAAAAAAAACAAACAAACTAAAATTGCTGTTAGAATTCATATACAAACAGGAAGCCGACGCTTAGAGTCCATCAGCACCAGATCTGAACATGGTGACTGACGTTAGTTGTGGTAACCAGTCTTGATCTAAGTCTCATGTTTGAAGTATTCATCTAGGCAAAGTGGCATCATCATTCCGGTTCTGTAATACCCAACATCGTTAAACTGAATTAGACATTCTAGTAATCATATCTTGAAATGAGAGATATGAGAATCCAGCATAAAGTTTAACTTGTCAGTTGCCATGGAAAACTGATTTATTGGTTTTGGATTGAGATGGGTCTTTGAATATATTCAGTTATATTAATAGGGTTCTTATTTTAAAACTATGACCGGCTTTTCATTTAGACCGAAGTTCTCCTTTGATAATACTCCTGCCTGTCTGCTTGTCTTCCAGCTGGATAATCTTTTCCGAAATTCTGATACGAAGAGGGACTTCAGAAGCATCCGTGTACGGGACTTGGGTCCTAGCAACTCCATTAGAGCCATAGTGGAAGCACATTTCGATCCAGGTTTGTTAATTCAGGCAGACACATGAAATGTGCAGTGAGAGTAATTAGATTATGTCTGGTTTATTTATTTTACAACCACAGCATGACTACCACAGAAAAAAAAACTGATTAAAATATACTTTAAAGACACATAGAAGATTTCTAAAACTGGTGCACACAAAATCTGGTGCAGCTTTGCATGGTAGCCAATCAGCTTCAAACTTCAGCTTAATGAATTAAGCTTTGAAAATAAAACCTAGAAGCTGGTAACTATGCATAGCTGCACCAGTTTTAGTAAATCTCTCCCATAGTCTTGATTTGGTCTTTTATATTTTTTCTTATGATGTATGTCTGGCAGCCATTGATATAAAAGAAGATTGTCTGTTATTGCTGCTAGGAAAGGATTGTACATAAATGTGGCTTTACTATTAGAACACACATGTATCACTTGTCAACAGAAGGTAGTTAGTGACTAATGGATGACAGTATGTTAATACTAATAGTCTTGCCTAAAGAATAGTGTAATTGAAAAAAGATTTCTCTGTGTTGGGTAGGGTTCAATTCTTGTGGAGTGAGGCATGGGTACATTCATCAGGTTTTCAATACTGCTGGCAATGCCAGTGGGGAGATTTCTCATGAATTCTGCATGTGTGGGGAACCACTAGACTAGAGGGTGTAGGACACAAATACCACATGCATTTGTTAACAGATTCTACCTGATGGGAGAATTTACAAAATGTGGCTGAAGCTCAGATTGTCAACTGTTCCTGTGGTGAGCAATGAACACTCAGTATAGGCTTAAATCTCCTACTCACAACAGAATACATAATGCAAAATACATATAGGGTGAAATTGTTCTTTAGGGCCCTTGCACATGGACGGGCTGTTCGGGTCCACCTGTCCGTTGACACACGCTGACATCCGATCAGATCCTGTCCACTAAAAACAGATCTGTTCCCCATCTGTCTAGCGGCTCGAATGGCAGTTGGGTATAAACAGACAGGCAGTCCGTTTATATCTGACCGCTCATAGAGAGGAGCGTGCTGTGTCTGCTCTGCATTAGCAGAGCAGACACGGACCAGCCATTCGCCTGCTTAGCAGGGATCAGCGGACAGATTTCCTGCTAAACAGGCAAACTCCAACGGAGCCTGCCTCGTGTGTAAGGAGCCTTATTGACATGGTACAGAGAGTAGCAGTGTGTTGCAACATAATCAAAAAACACCTTTTTCTCTTTCGTTCATTGACGGACAACGCTCCAGAATCTTCTTGCACCATTGGGTTATGCTTCCCCCTACAGGAGTAGGACACTAGGCAGGAGGAAAACTTTACCACACCTATGGGGCAGTCCCGGGGGGTATACTCCTACTTCCTGCTATAGGCATTCAGTTTTTTTTTTTTTTGCCTAGTCACGAGTTAGAACCTAGTTCCTTACTGGGATCTCTGGTCCTAGCATTTTTTTCTTTTTTAAACAGATTCTTTTGCTCTTTTATTATTTTCTGTTCACGCTACTTACATTGTCCCAGAAGGTAGCATTCTTGGTGGCAATTACTTCCGCATGGAGGGTGTCCGAACTGGCAACTTTGTCTTGTCGTTTACTTTATCTGGTGGTTCACAGAGTCAGTCGTTCTTTCCTAAGGTTGTCTCCAGTTTTCATCTGAATTAAGACATTGTGTTATCTTCCCTGTGTCCTAAGCTTAAACATCCTAAGGAGATTGCCTTGCATTCTCTGGATGTGGTTTGGGCAATCAGGGTGTACCTGGCAGCAACCAAGTCGTTTAGGAAATCAGACTTACTTTTTGTCCTTATGGATGGACCTTTCAAGGGGTTGGCCCCATCTGCCGCAACCATTTCCAGATGGATCAGACAGACGGTAGTGAAGGCCTATTCAATCAAGGGTCAGGTTCCTCCTTTTCCTGTTAAGGTGCATTCTACGTGGGTGCTTAGTGCCTCCTGGGCCTTCCGCCATCAGGTGTCAGTGATACAGGTTTGCAAGACAGCCACCTGGTCGCCTGTGCACACTTATGCAAAATTCTACAAAGTAGATGTGTTGGCATCTGTGGATGCTGCTTTTAGCCACAAGGGTTTGCAGGCCACTGTTTGAGAGGACTTGGTCCTCTTTGAGAGTGTATTGTTTTTTCAGATGAGCTCTAGTTGTTCCTGGTTGAGCTCCATGTTACCTGGTCGGCTAGTTTTAGCCTCTGGGATTTTTTTCTGCTGTGTTTTTCCCACCCCTCATTTTGACACTGCTTTGGGACATCCCAATGGTCAATGATTCTGGAGCTGTGTCCGTCAATGAACGAAAGAGAAAATTGGATTTGTGTCTTACCGTAAAATCTTTTTCTCTGATGTTCATTCACGGACACAGCACCCACCCCTCTATTGAGTTGGGTTATTTTTCTTCTGACATAGTTTGCAACAAAACTGAATGCCTATAGCAGGAAGTGGGAGTATACCCCATTAGACTGCCCCATAGGTGTGGTAAAGCTTTTTCCCTGCCTAGTGTTCTACTCCTGGGGGGGCAGCATAACCCAATGGTCAAGAAGATTCTCGAGCTGTGTCCGTCAATAAACATCAGAGAAATGGATTTTACGGTAAGACAAAAATCAATTTTTTCCTATTGATTGGCAGAAAACTGACCATGCTGGAATAAATGTGTTTCTAGTGTGGTCAGTTTGAAATATGAAATGGGGAAAGGCGGGGGGGGGGGTACTTCTGGCAGGATCACAAAGAATCAATGCAAAGATAACTGGATACTTTTTAACATAAGGACAGCGCTTCACTTTTTCCACATTTTTTTATGTTACAGCCTTATTCCAAAATGGATTAAATTAATTATTTTTCCTCAAAATTCTACAAACAATACTCCATAATGACAACGTGAAAGAATTTTGTTTAAAATCTTTGCAAATTGTTTAAAATCTTTGCAAATTTATTTTTTAAAAAAACGAAAATCTTTGCAAATTTATTTAAAGAAAAAAAAACGGAAAAAATCACATGTACATAAGTATTCACAGCCTTTGCTCAATACTTTGTTGACGCTCCTTTGGCACCAATTGCACCCTCAAGTCTTTTTGAGTATGATGCTACAAGCTTGGCACACCTATTTTTGGGCAGTTTCTCACATTCTTCTTTGCAGGACCACTCAAGATCCATCAGGTTGAATGGGGAGTGTACAGCCATTTTTTGATCTCTCCAGAGATGTTTAATCGGGTTCAAGTCTGAGCTCTGGCTGAGCCACTCAAGGACTTTCACAAAGTTGTCCGTAGCCACTCCTTTGTTATCTTGGCTGTGTGCTTAGGGTCATTGTCCTGTTGGAAGAGGAACCTTCACCCCAGTCTGAGGTACAGAACACCCTGGAGCAGGTTTTCATTAAGGATGTCTCTGTACATTGCTGCATTCATCTTTCCCTTGATCCTGACTAGTCTCCCTGTCACTGTAAAACATCCCCACAGCATGATGCTGTCACCACCATGCTTCACTGTAGGGATGGTATTGGCCAGGTGATGAGCGGCACCTGGTTTCCTTCAAACATGACTCTTGCCATTCAGGCCAAAGAGTTTAATCTTTGTTTCATCAGACCAGAGAATTTTGTTTCTCGTGGTCTGAGAGTCCTTCATTGACGGGCTGTCACTTGCCTTTTACTGAGGAGTGGTTTCTGTCTGGCCACTCTACCATACAGGCCTGATTAGTGGAGTGCTGCAGAGATGGTTGTTCTTCTGGAAAGTTCTCCTCTCCCCACAGAGAAATGCTGGGGCTTTGTCAGATTGACCATTGGGTTCTTGGTCACCTCCCTGACTAATGCCCTTCTCCCTTGATCGCTCAGTTTGTCAGGGCGGCCCGCTCTAGAAATAGCCCTGGTGGTTCCAAACTTCTTCCATTTATGGATGATGAAGGCCAATGTGCTGCAGAAATTTTTCTGTAACCTTCCCTATTTCTATGCCTTGCTACAATCCTATCTCAGAGGTCTACAGACAATTCCTTGGCCTTCGTGGCTTGGTTTGTGCAGTGACATGCACTTTTAACTGTGGGACCTTATATAGACAGGTGTGTGCCTTTCCAAATCATGTCCAATCAACTAAATTTACCACAGGTGGACTCCACTCAAGTTGTAGAAACATCTCAAGGATGTTTAGTGGAAACAGGATGCATCTGAGCTCAATTTTGAGTGTAATGGCAAAGGCAGTGAATACTTATGTACATGTGACTTTATTTTTAATTTTTATTACATTTGCAAAAATTTCAAACAAAATTCTTTCACATTGTCATTATGGGGTATTGTTTGTAGAGTTTTGAAAAAAATAACGAATTTAATCCATTTTGGAATGAGGCTGTAACATAACAAAATGTGAAAAAAGTGAAGCAATGTGAATACTTTCCGGATGCACTGTACATGATAAAACAGACACATAACAGGAATGGCAAATGGAGTAGCAAAAACGTTAAAGCAGAGTCCCACTTTAAGTACTCCTGACCCCCTGACATGCCACATTTGGCATGCAAATTTTTTTTTGAGGGGGGGGGGGAGTACCTATTTTTGACAGGCAACTGCTCCCACTTCCACTCGGGCCGCCCAGGCAGCTCGAGCGGAGGTTCTCCCCTCCCCCTCCCTGCAATCTTCTGGGACACGTCAAAGGTCACAGAAGATTGCCTGGCAATTCAGGACGCACACTGCGACCCACGCATGCGCAGTGCGCACCAGGTTGTGAGGCCAAAAGCTGTCACAGCCGGGTACCATACTAGTGATGCCGAGGAGAGGGAGAGGAGCGAGGCTTCGGGCGGCCGCATCAATGGATCATAGGACAGGTGAGTGTGCGTTTAATAAAAGTCAGCAGCCACACTTTTTGTAGCTGCTGACTTTTAATAAACATAAAAACGTCTGTAACTCTGCTTTATGTAGAATATGATAGTTGATAGAATGATCATTGTGTTAGTAGTTGAGTTGTAGTTAGTGCACTAGAAGGCACTATATTGCCCAACACAGTGTCATTAATTATTTCATGTGTAATCTTTATGAAGCTGCTGCCTGTTTTGTCTTGATTCTAACCAAATTTAGGTTGCCATTCTCCGGAATATATTTATACTTAAAATTATAATTGGCTTCATTTAGGAAAGTAATGGAAGTATTGTTCGAAAACTGTTCTTAACAATGACCCATTATATTATTTCTTAACATTAAGGGAGAATGAAAGGAAGAATCTGAATGCTTCATGGGGGTCAGCACAGACTGAGACAACTGTGCCCGTTTCATGTTTTCCTAAATTAAGCCATAATATATAATCTTCTGTAGATAAAAGAATCAGCCTGTTCTACAAGAAGCTGTACATTAGGTTATCTAATACTGACTTCCACTAATGTTAGCTATATAGCACTGATGGTCCTCAGGGAACAGTTCCACCCCAAGTGCTGCATCACAGTATGCTTTGAGATTGTGTTGGCCAGCTGGTGCTCATACATTAGGAAATTGAAAGAACTCTTTAATGTGTAATGCCAGCAGGATACAATTGGGTTGCATTGTTTCTCTTCTGTTTTAGCTACCAGCCTGACTGCTGTCGATGTACAGAAAGCATTGCTGGCAAGACTCAAGAGCACCAAGAAGAAGGCTATCACTATAAAGAAGCCAATCCAGGACAACGTGAAGTTCTTGGACTTTGGTGAGATCCCTGGTACATCGTCCTGTTTCATTCTCAACTCTAAAGCCTTGAGTCCCATTTGGGAAATAAAATGCAGATCAATTTGGATTTTTTGGTTTCTTTATGCAGAAATTATATTTTGTCCCTTTGCCCATTACAGATGAGTAAATAAAAATACATTAATCTCACTCATGTACTGCTAGCTGATGCTTTCTAGAATATTTTTCACAATAAAAGTCAACATGTAGTGTTTAGGGACAGAACCAAATGCAAACTGAGCTCAGAATATTGGCCATGGTAGCAGATATACAATGAAGTCAAGCTAACACAGTCGTGCATGCTCACATTAACCCTTCTAATGGTGTTACCTTTTAGCTGTAGTCACAGAGGAGCAGTCATGACCATACTCAGATATTGGATGGATGGGTCAGTGCATTGGAGCTCATCTGTTCAATGTTTGTCGCATTGTATCACCACTGTTCCCATTAAATGATATACGTGTAGTCCAGGGGTTACATCTCAGATTCTCAGGGGGGTATGGCTTTTTAAAAAATGAAAATTAAGTTTATAGTTTTATTAAATAACCACACAAAAATTGTATCTGAATAAGTAAACACACTAGGAATTGTTTGTAAAATGTTTAAATAATTAGGAGAGTTACTTTTACAACAGTCAAGGGGTACTTAAGATAAACACATAGTAGAGGTATCTGCTAAACACTATCTTTTATAAAACAAAAAAGTCCATCCTTTAAATGAAGAAGTGTTTGCTATAGAACATTGTGCAGAGTCTCCTATAATGTTATCTAACATTTGCCACTTTATAAACAGGTCCCGTAGTCTTGTGCGATAATGCGTACAACATAGCCAGCTGTATCTAAAAAAGGATGTGCTGATAGCAAGCTCAGATGGCAAATACCTAACTATGGAGACTATTGATATCTTCGGCTGTGTGCACAATGCACAAGTGTGCAAGCCATTTATGGAGACAGTTCGGCACAAGCTACGTTACCGTCAGGTTTTCATTAACTGAATTTTAAAATCTCTAACGTTGAATGTACTATTATTCCTACTCCTGATGTAATGAACCACTAAAACCTTCCCTGCTAGGGATGCCTGAAGAGCAACATGTTCAGACCTCACAATGCAAGGGAACTCACAACAGCTGCGAGATCAGACTAGATTTTAAATGAGCCATACTGAGTTAGAGTAACTTCACTGTACTGAGACAGAATCATCATTACCACACAGCATGGGTAACTGCGCTTACTCACTTTATGGTGAAAACATGTTTATGATTATTTGCTCGGTGAGACTGAGCCATTCTGCATTACAGTGTTCTACATGGTTAGAGTAAATTTTCTTAGGTTAAAGTTGCCATTAAAATAACATATTTTCTCTAACCCTATATTTCTGTTTAGACTGGGTACCTGTTATGGTTACAACCACCACAACAACTGCAGCAACAACTAGTACCATGGCAACAACAAGCACTGTAGCAGCCACTATGCCTGTACTTGCTACAACTACTATGGCCACTACCCCGCCTCCCAAGAGGACAACAGCTGTCAGGACCACACCTGTGCCTCTTGTTCAACACCCTGTTACCACAGTGAGGATGACTACAAAACGACCCGTGACTAGTACAAAAAGACCAATGACCACTACTGCTACTCTACCAAGGAGGAAACCAGCTCGTGTACCCACACCTGCTAGGAAGCCCCCAAGACCCTGTGACTCACATCCATGCATGCATGGTGGCACCTGTGAAGATGATGGCAAAGAGTTTACTTGCAGCTGTCCAGCTGGAAAAGGAGGAGTCGTCTGTGAGAAAGGTAAAGAAAAACTGCATTAGAATTATTCTGAGCAACTGAAGGTGTTTCATTGGTGACATTATATGTGATCTTGTACATGGTGTCTTATAATCTAGATCTAGTGGTCCCCCCAGCCAGCGAGCGCGTGCAGACCACAGCTACGCGCTAGGTTGGCTGCGACATAGCCTCACAGACAGAGGCTGGCCTGTGAGTTAAATGTCTCGTAGGGTCGCAAACTACCAGGCTTGGGTCTGAATCGCAGTGGTCCCTTGACCAACTGCTCCCCTACTTCGGTGGCGAGGAGTTCTGTCTGGAGCTTTACCCGCACCATGGAAGGGTAAGGTACAGTCTCCCCTCTCCCCTTTTGGTGGTTTTCTTTGGGGTGGAGGCAGGTACCCTCCAGGGACGGTCGGACCTGCCTGCAGGTTCCCTTCTCCCATCCTTAAATCCCTCACTGAGCTGGGCTTCCTCCACTCCCACCCCCCCCCTGTCTGCACCTAGAGTCTGGTGGGGGTCCCAGGGCAGAGAATGCAGCAGAGACCCCTGGGGTATTCCCCGCTATCCCCACTCTGTAAGGGTCCTGGGATAGTGTGTGTCTCGCCCTGGTAGTCTGTAGGGGGTCCCAGTGTAGAATACCCCTAGGTGCATGCCCTGCTGTTTGCAGTGTGGGTATAGTGCAGGGGAGTCATTCGCAGTGTGGGTATAGTGCAGAGGAGTCCCAGTGCAGAGACCAGAGCAGAGTGCACAGCAGAGTCTCCCCTAAATGTGTGTTCTACCTTCAGGGGGGGTCCACTTGCAGGGGGTGCAGCGTTGCAGAGGGTGCAGGAAAGATTCTGGCAGCATGCTTTGGTGTTTGTAGCTGGTGGTGGCCATTTTCCTCTAGTTTGGATGGTCTCCAGGTGGCGGCCATGTTTGTGTAGTCGGATGATGTCACAGGGCCATTTTCCCTTAGTTTGGCTGGTCTCTGGTTGGTGGCCATGTTTGTGTAGTCGGATGATGTCACAGAGGCCATTTTCCCTTAGTCTGGGAGGTGCTGGAAACAACTGAAGCCTCATGGGGATGCTGAAGCTCCTCCTCTTCCTCCCTAGTTTCCTCTTCCAGGGAATTGATTTACTTAGGTCTGATTTTAATTCTGACCAGGGTGGTCCTTCCGCTGGACAAATTTCAGAAACCACAGGCCATGATTCACCGGCTGCTTTCACACAGAAAGTTCTCTCTCCCGATTTGCATACAGGTTCTGAGTATGGTGGTATCCACCTTTAAGACAGTTCTGTTTGCACAGTTCTACATGTAGCTCCTTTAGAAGATTCGGCTCCACAGTAGGATACCGTAGTTGGTGACGAGGTCACGGGGTCCTTTTACAGACGCCGCAAGCATCAAGGGCCACAGTAAGGCCAGTATCATCCTCAGCAAAGGCTTCTTCCGCAGTTCCTGTGAGGAATCAAGAGCAAGGCTCTTTCAATCATCCTGGTGGCTGTAAACGTCCCTTGGGGCTTCCTCTCAGAGAAGACCAGTTGTCCCAAGGACTGATCTACCATCCTGCTTTACAGTCACTGGTTTTAATGGCTTAGCTATTGAAAGCCAGGTACTGAGGGATGGAGGTCTGTCTGGATCAATGATCCATACTATGGTGAAGGCAAGGAAGTCGTCTTCAAGCAAGATATACCATCGTATGTGGAAAGCGTACATTTCTTGGTGTGAGTCGATTGGTGCTCATCCTCAATCCTTTTCTGTGGCTCAGATTTTATTCTTTCTTCAACAGGGCGCTTATCAGAAGTTGGCCTTGAGTACCATCAAGGGCCAGGTGTCTGCCTTGGCAATCTTCTTTCAGCAACCCCTAGCCATGCACTCTTTAGTTCGTACCTTCATTTGCAGGGTTCGACATGTGGCTGCACCTATACAGTGTCTGTGGATTTAAATTTAGTACTTGCAGTTCTCCAGAAACCTCCATTTGAGAATATTCGGGAGATTCCCTTGCCTACGTTACCCCAGAATGTGACATTCTTGGTGGCTATTACCTTGACCCGCTGGGTATCAGAACTGGCGGCATTATCCTGTTGCAGTCTCTATTTAGTGGTCCATAGGGATAAAGTGGTTCTTCGTCCCAGTCCATCATTCCTGCCCAAAGTTGTCTCTGACTTCCATTTGAATGAGGACATTGTGTTGCCTTCCTTGTGTCCCAAGTTGGCTCATACCAAGGAATTTGCTTTGCATACCTTGGATGTGGTTCGTGCGATTTGGGTGTATCTGGCAGCTACTGAGTCTTTTCAGAGGTCAAACTCACTTTTTGTGGTTACGGACGAACCAAGAAAAGGGCTGGCTGTTTCTTCGGCTACCATCTCCAGATGGATCAGACAGACGGTGACTCTGGCCTATTCTATTAAAGGTCAGGTTCTACCTTTCCCTGTCACGGCGCATTCTACTCGGGCGCTGAGTGCTTCTTAGGCCTTCCGTCATCATGCTTCAATATCACAAGTTTGCAAGCCGGCGACTTGATCATCCGTGCATACCTTCACGAAATGCTATAAGGTAGATACTTTGGCATCTGCAGATGCTTCTTTTGGCCGCAAAGTTTTGCAGGCTGCTATTTAAGAGGGGCTATTCCCTCTTGAGGGGTCTTTTTTCTTTAAACCTTTATTTTTCAAACGAGGCTCATGTAACCCGGTTAGGACTCCTGTGCCCTGGTTAAGGGGTCTTATTTTTAGCCTTGGGCTATTTTCCCCACCCCTCATTTTCCTTTTGGCACTGCTTTTGGACATCCCACTAGTTAGGATTCATGGAACGCTGTGTCCGTCGATGAACAAAAGAGAAAATTGGATTTTTGTACTTACCACATAATACATTTCTCCGAGTTCATCGACGGACACAGCACCCACCCCTCTATGGAGTTCTGATACTTCTAATACTGCTTGCTACTAAACTGATTACCTAGGGCAGAGAGGGGGGTTATATACCAGCTGAGGACGACCCATGGGCGTAGCCAGGTGTTTTTTGTTCTGCATAGTCCTACTCCTGAAGGAGGCAATATAACCCACTAGTTATGATTTATGGAGCGCTGTGTCTGTCGATGAACTCAGAGAAATGGATTTTACGGTAAGTACAAAAATCCAATTTTCTGTTATCTCAAAATCATGGTGCAATTAATTTCATAATTTCTTTTAATTCAAAAAGATTTTTATTAGTATTGAAATTAGCATAAAGTAACAACAATAATTACAAAGACATTCACCTATGTTGCACATTTTTCAGTCAAAGGAATAACAAGACAAGGTCTGTGCAATATAGAATACACGGAAGGAATGCATTACATAGACAGCTGGCAAGTTATCAAATTGCTGAAGGCAAATGAAATGAGAGACCAAATTACAGCCAGCACAGGAATAAGTGCAAAATAATATAACAAAACCCATATAGAGTATAATGGGTTGAAAAACTACAAAAACCTAAACCAAAAGTGTTGTGTGCCTTCCCAAATATAGGGATATTTGGAACTTAGTATTACCCTTAGACATAACAGATCAGGAATAAGTACAACCCCAATTCCAAACAAGTTGGGGTTCTATGTAAAATCGACATAAAAACAGAATGCAATGATTTGCAAAATCTCTTAAACCCATATTTTATTTACAATAAAAAATAGAAAACATTACATATTTAAACTGAAAAAATGTACCATTTAAAAAAAAGAAAAAAGGGCATTTTTAAATACATGGCAACAGCACATCTCAAAAAAGTTGTGATAGGGCCATGTTTACCATGGTGTAGCATTCTCTCTTCTTTTAACAACACTCGTAAATGTCTGGGAACTGAGGAGGAAAGTTGCTGGAGTTTTTGGTGAGGAATATTGTCCCATTCATGCCTGATATCAGATTCTAACTGCTCAGCAGTCCTGGGTTTTCCTTGTGGTATTTTACATTTTAATATGCTCCAAATATTTTCAATTAGTGAAAGGTCTGGACTACAGGCAGGCCGGTTAAGCACCCGGACTCTTCTACCATGAAGACATGCGGTTGTCGTAGATGCCATTTACGGTTTTGCATTGTCCTGCTGAAATATGCAAGGCCTTCCCTGAAAAAGACATCATCTGGACAAGAGCATATGCTGCTCCAAAACCAGCATTGATGGTGCCTTTCCAGATGTGAAAGCTGCCTATTCCATATTCACTAATGCATCCCAAAACCAACAGAGATGCAGGCTTTTGAACTGAGCGCTAATAAGAAACTGAAAGGTCCCTTTCCTCTTTAGTCCGGAGGACACAGCGCCCATGGTTGCCAAAAAGAATGTCAACTTTCCATTCATCTGACCACAGAACAGTTTTCCACTTTGGAATGAACCATTTTAAATAAGCTTTATCCCCGAGAAGATGGTGGCGTTTCTGGATCATGTTCAGATGCGGCTTTTCCTTTGCATGATAGAGCTTTACTTTGCATTATTGGATGGTGTGGAAAAATGTTTCTTCAGCTCTTCCTGGTTTGCAACACTTACTTTACCAGCTTTTTCTTGCCCTGTCCCAACTTTTTGTGCCATGTTGTTGCCCTCCATTTCAAATTTTTTTTATAGACTTTACTTAGCGTCCAAACTTTTTTGAAATTGGGGTTGTATATGGCACTGCAGAGTTCATTGAACCTAAACACATAAGAGCCACTGTTCAAAATCAAGTAGGGTCTGCATGCAATAGATACCACATACCGTGCCTGCCACACACTCCAAATTTACTGAAATATTTTCGGGCAACTTCTGTGGTCATAGGTTTGTATCTTTTAAGGGAGCACTTTATTAATTAATCATTACTTTCCATAGTTGTAAGGTAGGAACCCCAGGTTGGATCCACACCTTAGCTATCATCTTCTTGGCAGTAAAGGATGCCTTCTGCAAAAAGCTGCGTAGATATATGTTTAATTCTAAAGACTTAGAAGGATCCAGCAGGCATAGCCAAGGGTCTAATGTTTTTATAACTTAAATAGTGTATTCATTGTGTAATATGTCTACATACTATTTTTTGCCCTACTACAGTTTCAGTTTTGCATGCAAATGACAAGAATAAATGGATTTCTAGTTACCACTATTTTAGCGCTTCAGGTAGAAAAACCCCTAATAACCAAAACAGTTAGGATAATATGCTGGTAAGAAGCACTCCATATAAGAAAATATAATGCACATGGTAAAAATGAGGACAAAAGATTCTGAATGAGAAAGACATAAGCAGTTAGCAGCTTATGGTTTTTCATCATAAGAACAATTGATCTGCACATGCTTTTTCTACCTGTTCACCTATGGCTGCTCTCATTGCAGATATTAAGTATTTCATTCCTGGATTTGGGAGCAAGTCTTACCTGGCATTTAAAATGATGAAGGCATATCACACAGTGCGCATTGCCATGGAATTCCGCTCCTCTGAGCAGAATGGTCTTCTGTTGTACAATGGCCAGATCCGAGGAAAGGATTTCATCTCATTGGCAGTGGTGAACGGCTTTGTGGAGCTTAGGTAGGTTGATTTACTGTGATGTCCCCAAGTAACTTTTATCATTTACGTTCCTTTGTTTTATCTGTGCTGAAATGTTATATGATGCTAAAAGGTTATGGTTATCTTGTTCGAGAGCAGAAAAAAAATTCTGTTTTTTCAAAGGGAAGCTGTTATGTTGGAAAAATGGTAACCTTTTTGTTTACTTTTTTTTGAATAGTGCATGTTATGGGGCTGTTCTGGTTTTAGCTACTAAGTAATTAACTGACCTGGAACAAGCATGCAGACAGAAAAGCATCAGCTCACCTTATAAGCACATGCTTATCCATGCTCCCTGGTTCACCAAATTGACAGGAAAAATGAGGAGCACAAACCTTGCCTCAATAAGGCAACTACTACATACACTATATTACTAAAAGTATCTTGACGCCTGCCTTTAAAAGCACATGAACTCTAATGGCATCCCAGTCTTAGTCCATAGGGTTCATTTTAAATTTGGCCCACCCTTTCCAGCTATAATAGCTTCAATTCTTCTGGGAAGGCTGTCCACAAGGTTTAGGAGTGTGTCTATGGGAATGTTTGATCATTCTTCCAGGAGCGCATTTGTGAGGTCAGGCACTGATGTTGGAGAGAGGGCCCGGCTCGCACTCTGCTCTAATTTATGCCAAAGGTGTTCTATTGGGTTGAGGAGAGGAGCCCACACCATAATCCTCCCTCCACCAAATGATTTGGATCAGTGCATAAAGTAAGGTCCATAAAGACATGGATGAGTGAGTTTGGGGTGGAGGAACTTGATTGGCCTGCACAGAGTCCTGACCTCAAACTGATAGAACTCCTTTGGGATGAATTAGACTGTGAGCGAGGCCTTCTCTCCAACATCAGTGCCTGACATTCCCATAGACACACTCCTAAACCTTGTGGACAGCCTTCCCAGAAGAGTTGAAGCGGTTATAAGCTGCCTGTGTGTATCTGATGTGAATAGCAAGAGTTCAAATGTCACAGAATATTAAACTATCCTTAAAAAGTCCTCGAATACAGAAAATGTGCCAATAGCAGCCAATTATATTCATATACGGTACAGTATATTTGTTGAAACCTACAAACTCAATAAACTGCATATTTCAGACTGCCTCTATAGTTTTCTTTTTTCTTTTGTCTGCAACTTTTGCGTTTAAACATATTTAGGGGACAGGAAAATACTTTTGTTTTTTGCATTTTTACCATTCCTTATGTAAATTTACATGATTTGTTATGCTTTACAGGTTTAACACTGGATCGGGCACTGGAATAATCACCAGTAAAGTGCCGGTGGAGCCTGGCCGGTGGCACCAACTTGTAGTAATTCGGAACCGACGCAGTGGTATGTTGTCTGTGGATGGAGAAACACATGTGAATGGAGAGAGCCCACCAGGTACCGATGGTCTTAACCTGGACACTGACCTGTTCATTGGAGGAGCTCCAGAAGACCAGATGTCTGTGTATGTATCAGAAAGAAGTTATCTTGGCTCACTCTGTAGAAGAACCACTTTACATATCAGTTAGTGACACAAAAATATTTGTAATTATATAGCTGACTTTTATCATTTGTAATATCTATGTTTTGCTATATATTGCACATTAAGTCCAATGCTTAAGCCGCAAGTATCAAAAGGTTAATAACCTCAATTTAAATGATAGAAACACAACAGCATTTTCTGTAAAAATACCTTAAAAGGATAATCCTATATTCGGCTACTCATCCCCAGCATGTCTTAACAGAAAATAATGCTTAACACAAATAGAAAAGTCCCCTCTTCTCCTCTATGAAAATTCTGTAGTCAGTTATCTTTTAATGTCATGTTTCTGTTGTATTGGTCTGCCTCTTGGTTGCTTTCTCTTTACAATGAAAAGTATTTCCCTCGTACACACCACTAACAGCTCAGGTCAGAGCTGCTGTACTAACAAACCAATGTTAGTACTGTGATCTCCCCTGCTGAGCTATTGTGTTCTGACAGGGGGACAGGCCCCTTGCCAGAACTCTCCAGTCAGCACTCTCAGCCATTGACTGAGAGCGCTGATCGGGAGTTGGTCATCAGACCTTTTTTGGTCTTGAGCCTTCAACAGAACCCTGCCCAGCTGCCATACACACGGGCCGAATGTCACCCAGTTTTTTTTTTGAACCGTTCGATGCTGGCCGACATTCGGCCTGTGTGTATTAGACTTTACACTGGGAGCATCTGGGCAGGAGAGAACAGAGTGATGGCCTAATCACTGTGTTAAAGTCCTTGCTACTGTCTTTTTTGCAGGATGCATGTGTGTTCATTAACAGGTTAGGTAATTTGGCAGATGTCCCATAGAACAGTTAAACAGAATTACAAATCCTTAGATAAATAAATGTTTTCCCATGTACAGTATGTATATTAGCTGTGTATTTTGCTTCTGGTTTGCCGTTCAGCTTTATTCGATGAGTTGCTTCTGACAGTAAAAATAAAAAACCTATAATGTATTCTATCAGTCAGGTAGACCGCATGCAGGATGACACGCCCCTTCAAGTTTAATTACCAAGCCTGTGCAAATAAATCCTAGGAGTCAAAGAGATGGTTTATAAGGATATGCTTAAGGCTGGTGGTGAACAATAATGAGCCCCAGCCTGTCTTGATTTTAAAACCTTAGGCAGTCAAATGTCCTTAGGACAAATGAAGTTGCAATTGCTCTAAGTGTCAGGATTGTTGTGATATCTGTGACAGTTGAAGTCATGTTTGTTGCTGTATATAACATGGATCATGAAATCTTCTGTTTGCACTGTTATATATCACCTGGGTGCTGCCTGCAAGAAACATGTCTGGAGGCTATGAGGTTATTACTGTTCTAGGATATGAATAATACAGACTTACAGCCTGCAGAAAAGTTGGCACACGGGGAATGAGATGATGCACCCTGCTGCATGCCTATTTGGGGGAAAGATTTGAATTTCCAATATATCTGTGCAATTTTCTTGGCTCTTTCAGAAACTGGATGAAATTGACATCTTATGCCATAACCCTTTGTCTGCTGCCCAATGCAGTAACACTTGGTCTTATCTTTGAAACTTATGAAAGATGTATGGTCTGCTTTCTAATAGCGGCCAGTTAGCACTTCATTAAATCTCTATTGCCGGTTAGGGGGAGAATCTGACTGGTTTCATACAGTTCCAATAAATATTTTCAAACGCACTTGCCTTTCAGTAGGTTGTAAGTTAATAACTAAAACATGTTTTTCTTTGATCAGGGTGACAGAAAGAACCTCTGTGGCTATTGGCCTGAAGGGTTGTATTCGCCTGCTAGATGTGAACAATCAAGTGTACAACTTACAGGAAGAAGGAGAAGATGTCTTATATGGCAGTGGTGTGGGAGAGTGTGGAAACAACCCATGCCAACCCAATCCTTGCCATAATGGTGCTGTGTGTCAAGTGAAGGAGGCTGAAATGTTTCATTGCCAGTGTCTCAATGGCTACACAGGTGAGTGTTCTGTCATTGGGACAAGCGAGAGTGCCATTGTCCACTAGTGTATTAATGCTTGCAGCCTGTTTGTATGCGTCTAACTCTTTCAAGAAGCTTCTGATTCTTTCACAAGAACCTTACCAATAATGACCAGCTCAAGCCAAAACTTGGGATAGAGTATGTGGAGGCAATAAACCCTCTGCCATGTTTGTTATTGCACACATACACTTTAACGAGAGCCCCAAACAAGCATCCAAGATAATGTAATAAGAAAATTGATTCATTGCAGAAAAAAAACAATGCATTTTAGGGACCAAACACACTCCCTCTTCACGAGAACTACAAAACAAGTACAAATACAAAAGTTGATAACTCTAAAGGAAAAGTCAAACATCAATAAACACCACACTGCCCCTAAATAAATCCTTGTTACTCTGCATTTTACATCAGTGTATATCTTTTTGCCTTACCTCTGGCTTCCTATACTTTCAGGACCTACCTGTGCAGATGAACGCAACCCTTGTGACCCCAACCCTTGCCATGTTTCTGCAACATGTTTGGTGCTACCTGAGGGTGGAGCCAAGTGCGAATGCCCAATGGGCAGAGAGGGAGAGTTTTGTGAAAAGGGTAAGTTAAGGTGGATGTATTACTATAATTTTTTGAGTTTAGTTTGATACCTTTACCCAGTTAAGGACCAAAGATGTACCTCATATACCCTAGGGTCCTTCCCCTCTGGGCACACATCAAGGGTGTAATTTTCAGTACCTGTTGTCCGTTTAAGGTTCTCAGTCTGTACAGCAGAGCAGCTGTTTGAGGGCTGATTGCTTTTACAGATTGATACAGTGTTAGTGCTGGGTAATATGTCAACAAAAATAAATATGCTGTAGTTAGCTGCAACTCTTTTTATTCCATTTTTCTTATGTCTTTCATTCTTAACCAATGATAAACCTCTTGTTATCCCCAGCTATCCATAACTAATTTCTTTCTCTTTCGCTCCTCTGGTTTTTCACCAAATTTTTATACAGCAACATGTCTGTCTTTTGTGTTCTCATTCATTTAGTTTATTTGTTTTATGTATTATAAACATTACAAACACATAAGCAAAATCTTAACAAAGCCTTTACTCATGTATAAATAACTTTGCCACATTTTCTACCAAAAACATTGAAGTGGCATGATTAATAAGCAACTCTAAATTTGAAATATATAAAAATAAATATATATTAATATATTATTATAATTTAATACCACCAAAAGAAAGGGCAGAGTGTAAGCAGTTGTCAATCAAATCCTGTGACGAGGGAGTGGGGGGGATGAGCCGCACTATCTGCGTCAATAGCAGACAGCACAGCTTGGGATCGTGCCCGCAGGTGTGTAACCATAGGAAGCGGGGGACCTGAGAAGTTGAGGATCTGGGCTGCTCTGTGCAAAACCAATGCACAGAGACGGTAAGTATAACATGTTTGTTATTTAAAAAAAAAAAAATAGGGTTTACAATCACTTAGAGTTCTTTCTCTTTCGTTCATTGACGGACACAGCTCCTGGTATTCATTCTGCTTAGTCAGGAGTAAGGACCAAGTTCCTTACTGGTATCTTTGGTCCTGGCAAAATCTTTTACATAGAACATTTTTTCCTCCTGGATTTTTCCTGTGAGATCTACAATCAACTGCCAGACTGGGCGACGAGCTGGATAATCTAGATCCAGTGGTCACCCCAGTCTGGCCAGCGAGTGCACGCAGACCTCAGCTCCGCGCTAGGTTGGCAGCGACATAGCCCCACTGGATGGGGGCTGGCATGCGAGTTAAATGCCTTGCGAGGTCGCATACGTCTGGGTCTCGGCCCGAGTCACAGCATTCCTCCTGGTTGACAGCCCCCCATTTTGATGGAGAGGGGTTCTGTCTGGAGCGGGGCCTGCCTGGTTCCTGGTATGATGAGTAGCTGTCCCTCCTCTCCCCCTGGAGGGTTTTGGGGTGGACGTGGACCCCTCTTTGGGGCCGTCGGACTTCCAGCTTCCCCTCCTTTCCTTCCCCTCCTTTCCACAGGCAACCCCCCTTGCCGAGTCCCTCATCCTGCTCCCCCCTTCCACATACGCTGGGGCTGTTTGGGTGGTCTGGCTACTTTCCTGGGGTGGGGGCAGGGCGTTGATTGGCAATAGGGGCCAGGGGGTAAGCTGCCGGCGACCAAACGATTGACTGTGCAGGGGCTTTGTACCTGGTGGGGGCTCCTGCTCCTTCTCATCCCCTGGTGCTGACTCCTGGATCATTTTACTTCCTGATCGCCGCACATGTAGTGCAGATTATCCTGGTGGCTGCAGGTGCTTGTCTCTGCGTGTGGTGAGTCTGGTGGGGTTCCCTCCCTCTCTGCTGAGGATCGCTTGATGCTTTGTGCCTGGTGACCGGGTGGTGTTGCCAGCGCTGTGAGGGTTGTCCCTTAGCAGTGTTTTACACTTTTTTGTTGGGTCCCCCTGGTGACTCATGGCGTTTTTGGAGCACATTTCCCCACCTGATCCCGATCCCAACCATCCATCCATGCACTGACGACGGTCCTGGAGTCCCTTGTTTCCCGGGTGGAGGTGGCTTGCGGGCGACAGGCTAGCAAAAAGCGCCGCCTGTCTTCCCCTGTCTCATCTGTCTTGTCAGATCTGGAATCTGATTTAGCCGCAGATGTGAGTCACCCTGCTGGGTCTGCAACCAAGCGACTGGAATCCTCTGACAGTGAGGATGATTCCCCCACGTCTGCGACTGTGCACAAAAAGGCGCTGGTGGATGCACTGATTGTATCTGTACATGAGACCCTGAAGATGGAGGACGCAGCTAAAGCTGCGACAGAGGCGCAGGTACCCTTTGGCACTCACAAGCCATCCAGAGCAGCAAAGGTGTTTCCTTTCCCTGCTTATTTTGACAGGATTGTCGCTAAAGAGTGGAAATCAGTGGTGGACCCTCCTTTTTCCAGATTAAACAAGGCAACCATTTTTTCCGGTTGAAGAGTCCCTGGCTTTTAAGGATCCGGCTGACCGGAAGGTGGAGGCTGTGGCCCGCCATATGTACACTCTGACTGGTTCGGCAATGAGGCCGGTATTCATCATTGCGCTAGTGTCGCAAACTCTGACCGAGTGGACTAAGCTCTTACGCCGTGACCTGGTGGGGGAGCAGCTCCCCCCTGCCTTTGCTGAGCTGGTGGACCAGCTGGTCCAGGGGCTGCAGTTTATCTGTGATGCCTTTTTGGATGCGGCTCCCCTGATGGCTTGCCTCTCTGTTTTGGCAGTGGTCCTTCGGCGTGTCTTTTGGTTCAAGTGCTGGTCTGCTGAGCAGACTTCAAAAAAGGCCTTGACTGATCTTCCTTTCCAAGGAGATGGCCTGTTTGGAGCTACCCTGGATGACATCATTAAAGGTCTCACGGGGGGGAAGAGTACTTTTCTTCAGCAGGCTACTAAGGGCAAGAAACCTTGTCGAATACAGTACGTAGGCTTTCCTTCTCAATTCATATGAATTTTTTTCGTCCTTTAGGGTCGACTGACAAGGGCTCAGAGCCTCTTCAGGAGAATCCAAACGAACCTGGTCTGGCAAGCCAAGATCGGGCTTCTCCAGCCCAGTGGACAAGGCTCCTTTAGCATGAAGGTGTGCCCTCACCCGTTTCAGGGATGGGGGGACGTCTTCGCTGGTTTCCAGACCCGTGGACTTCCCTAAAACAAGACAAGTGGGTCCACAAAGTCATTAGGTCCAGCTACAAGATCGAGATTCGCTCTTGTTCCCCGGCAAGGTTCTTTCCTTCCAACTTGCGCCTGTCCCTAGCCCGCTTACAGGGCCTTTTTGGGGCGGTACAAGACCTGTTCCTTCAAGGGGGTGATTATTCCAGTTCTGACTTCGGAAAATTTTCAGGGTTTTTACTCAAACCTGTTCACAGTCCCCAGAAAGGAAGGCAAAGTGCATCCAATCCTGGACCTCAAGGCGCTAAACTGCTTTGTTCGGGTACAGAAGTTCAGAATGCAGTCCATTTGAACGGTGGTGGCATCCCTGCGTCAGGGGGATTTTGTCGCCTCTATCGATATTAAGGGTGCCTACCTTCACATTCCAATACGTGCCAGTCACCAGCGTTTACTCCGCTTTGCTGTGGGAGAGTAGCAGTGGCGTTACCCTTTGGTCTCGCCTCTGCTCCTCGGGTCTTCACAAAATTGTTAGCCCTGGTGCTAGCCTTGCTATGCCAACAGGGGATCGTGGTACTAGGCTACTTGGACGATCTCCTTCTGTGAGCAGAGTCTCCCTCTGCTCTGGTGGACAACCTGGAGATCACAATAAGGACTCTGCAGGAGTTCAGCTGGATTCTAAATTTTCAGAAGTCTGCTCTGGTTCTGTCCACAAAGCTGGACTACCTGGGCCTGATTCTGGACTCAGCCTTCGTCAGAGTGCTCCTTCCTCTGGACAAACTCCAGAAATTGCAGGCTGCAATTTGTCCCCTGCTGTCCAACAGATGGTCATCCCTCCGTACTTGCATGCGGGTGCTGGCCCTGATGGTGTCTACCTTCGAGGTGGTTCCATTTGCACAGTTCCATACAAGGTCCCTGTAAGGGAGATTCTGACCAAATGGGACAAGACTCCCCAGTCTCTGGAATATCAGTTCCGGCTAAGTTGGGGAATGAGGGAGTCTTTGATATAGTGGCTTTGTTATCTGGCGCTTCAGCTGTGAAAATCCTTCCTTCTTTTGTATTGGACAGTGGTCACTCTGGATGCAAGCGTGTCTGGCTAGGGAGGCGTCTTCGGCAAGCATTCTGCTCAGGGGATCTGGATGCTGGAAGATTCCAGACTACCTCTCTTGCTATGTCTTGGTACCCTGAGTGATCAGACTGTGTCTAGATCATTGGACGGATCGTCTTGAGAGTTGTCCAGTACGTTCTTTGGAAGCTTCCTCTCAGGGAGGATCTTCTGTCCCAAGGACTGATCTTCCATCCTGCTTTACAATTGCAGGCTTTGACGCCTTGGCTGTTGAACACCAGGTGCTGAAGGATAGGGGTTTATCTGAGTCTTTGATTTCTACCCTGTTGAAAGCTAGGAAATCTACTTCTAGGAAGATCTACCATCGTACATGGAAGACGTACATTGCGTGGTGTGAGTCTCTTGGGGTTCCTCCTCACTCCTCGGTGGCTCGGATCTTAACCTTCCTTCAACGGGGGCTGAACAGAAAATGGCCTTGAGTACCATCAAGGGCCAGATGTCGGCTTTGTTGGTCTTCTTCAACAACCTTTTGGCCACACACTCCACCTGGTCGCCGAAGCACACTTTTACAAAGTTTTATAAAGTGGATGTGTTGGCATCTGTGAATGCTTCCTTTGGCCACAAGGTTTTGCAGGCTGCTGTTTAAGAGGACCTGATCTTCTTTGAAGGGTGTATTGTTTTTTTTCAGACGGGCTCCGGTTGTTTGGTTGAGCTCCTGTTGCTTGTTGGCTAATGTTTAGCCCTGGAAATGTTTTGGTTGTTCCCATCCTCACGACTTTGGGACGTCCCAATGGTTATGAATACCAGGAGCTGTGTTTGTCAATGAACGAAAGAGAAAATGGGATTCTTGACTTACCGTAAAATCCATTTCTCTGGTGTTCATTGACGGACACAGCAACCACCCCTCTGTGGAGTTATTATTTCCTGACACTGCTTGTTACAAAACGGAGTGGCTATAGTAGAGAGAGGGAGTATACTCCCTGGGACTGCCCATGGGTGTAGCCAGAATTTTCTTCTGCCTAGTGTCCTACTCCTGTAGGGGGCAGTATAACCCAATGGTTATAAATACCAGGAGCTGTGTCCGTCAATCAACATCAGAGAAATGGATTTTACAGTAAGTAAATCCCATTTTACAGTGGGTTTAAGGTATCTATTGTAATATATGAAATGTAAAAAACTAATAATATAACAGATTTTTAGCTCGTATAGCCATCAGTAATGTACTAGCTTTCATTTTGCAACTCGCTTTGAGTTTTGGTTAGTTGCTGTGGACAAAATTTTGTGAAAAAAAACCCAAATATATAGTATATATTTTTTTCTCATCTACTTTGCCTTTATTGTTATTTTTTTTTTTTTTTCATATGAGCAAATGTATGAGTATAACATGAATGGGAACATAATCAGCCTGGATTAGGGTGGCTGTCAGGTGTGACGCAGCATACCTCTTGCCAGCACAAACAGTGTTCATATAAAATATTGTACACAAGCGTCTTGTGATGCCTGGAATGCAGCCAACAGTCAGATACATGAAGCTTCATCATATAGCACACAGCGTGTTTCCTCAGAGGCTGACTGGCAGTTGTGAAAAGATATAGTTTTGATTTCTCTTTTTCTCTTTACAGTGATTGACCCGGATTTTAATCTGCCTTTCTTGCCTCGTTTTAACGGCTACTCTTATCTGGAACTGAAAGGGCTTCAGACATTTGCCACCGACATAACGTGAGTGATCTGAGAGGAAATGTTATTGTATTTAGACGTATATTGAACACTGCAATATATTTAACGCTGGAAGCATACAATAATAAAAAAGTACAGACATAGGAGCTTCTAAATCCAATAACAATCTATGAAACATATTTAATTGTTATTGAAATTAGACAGTTTCATATATATTAATATATTTTAGATATATTAATTTTAAAAATACAATACATATGACCATTGGGTGTGAATAGTGACATAAAAACAAGCCTGCAAACGTAAGCTGCAAAAGTCCTTCCCTTCTGGATTGCACCCCTTGATGGTGTTGAAGTTTGGCAATCCAGAAGGCCTTGGAGTTGAGTCAGGAAGAAGGGAGGTATTTTTTTGAGGTGTGGTCACTCTGCTCCTTATGAACACTATATTACCAAATGTATTGGGACACCTGCCTTTACATGCACATGAAATGTAATGGCATCCCAGTCTTAAGCCCCGTACACACGCACAGATTGTTGGCCGTAAATTGTGGGCCAACGTCCGATCGGCCGATTGTAGGCTTGTTAGTATGATGCTTCAGACAACCAACTGCGACTTTTCGGCCGAAAAAAATCTGGTGTGCATGCTATAAAATTTTTGTTGGCCAACAACAGAACGGCCGATTGTTCCTCAGTCAGTACAGATTTCGGCAGACAAAAATCAGATGAGCAAGACTGGGCATGCTCAGAGAAGAAAAAACACACGAAAAGTCAACCATCACATGACATCACTTCTGAAGTTGGTTTTTGTTGGCCAACAAAAGTCCAGTGCAAGTCTAGAGCACATTTCAACCAACAAACAACACTGGACAAAAGACGGCCAATCGGTCGGCCAACAATCTGTGCGTGTGTACGAGGCTTTAGTCTATAGGGTTGAGTTGGCCCACCCTTTGCTGCTGTAACAGCTTTAACTTTTCTGGGAAGGCCATAAAGTTTAATAGTGTGTTAATGGGAATGTTTTACCATTCTGCCAGAATTGCAATTGTGAGGTCAGGCACTGATGTGGACGAGAAGGCATGACTCACAGTCTCTGCTCTAATTTATCCCAAAGGTGTTCTCTCAGGTTGAGCTCAGGACTCTGTGCAGGCCAGTCCAGCTCCTCCAGACCAAACTTGCTCAATTATGTCTTTATGGACCTTGCTTTGTGCACTGGTCTAAATCAATTGGTGGAGGGGGGATTATGGTGTTAGGTTGTTTTTAAGAGGTTGGGCTTGGCCTCTAAGTTCCAGCAAAGGAAACCCTTAAGGCATAAGCATACCAAGACATTTTGGACAATTCCTGTTCCAACATGACTGCGCACGAGTGCACAAAGCAGGGTCCATAAAGACATGGATGTGCAAGTTTGTCATAGAGGAACTTGACTGGCCTGCACAGAGTCCTGACCTCAACCTGATAGAACACCTTTCACGCCTTCTCATTCACATCAGTGTCTGACCTCACAATTGTGCTACTGGAAGAATAGTTAAACATTCCCATAGACACACTCCTAAACCTTGTGGACAGCCTTTCCAAAAGAGTTGAAGCAGTTATAGCTGCAAAGGGTGGGCCAACTCATTATTGAACCTTACAGACTAAGATAGGGATGCCATTAAAGTTCGTATGCGTGTAAAGGCAGGCATCCCAATACTTTTGGCAATATAGTGTATATATAAGAGAAGATTAAACTTGTCATGAGAAAAACGCTACTGACGTTTTTACTGAAAATGCTGGCTGTCTCTCTACTTTTCTTTATAATCAACCTAGAACAAGTTTGTGGACATGGGAAGTATGAGAAAATCTGCAATACTTGATTTTGTTCCAGGTCCGTTATTTTGAGTATAGAAACAAGATGGTCAGCATGACAGTCAAGAAGCTAGTGAAATCGGCCATAGCAAACTCCATGTGGTAGGCTTAGTTTTGGTAAAAGCCCAGCTTTTTGGTTTCGGGTGAATAAGTGGACCTGTGTCAGGATGTTGAGTTCCCAAGAAGGACAATTTCCTTTCTTATCCTGGTGACCACAGGAAGTGAGGAATACTTCCTTAGTAATAACATATACTGCTCTGAAATCCTGACATAGCTTTCAGCTTTCTTAGCTCTATTTAAAGAAGTCAGTTTATTGTTTTCTGTGTTCCCACTGGAGAGATTCTGCTCACTTCCTGTTTTACTGACCAAAAAGAAGAGAGACGAAATACAGCTGAATTAGAGGGAGCTCTTCTGGGCTTATTCAATAAAGCAGCACACACATATCTCAGGGACGTGAAAGGAAGTTTACCAAAGTGTGGCAGGCTTGGTTAGACACTTCTACTTTTACAGGTTGAAGACACAGCTCTGGCCATGATACAGCAACTGATACTGGGCACGAATTAGGATACCTATGGGGATGCAGTTTAAATGGTGCATTCATAGGGGAAGTGACTACACCCTTTCCCCATCTAACACGGTACTTGCAACTAACTTAGAGCTCTCTTCTCTCTGATGAGACACTAATATCATACCACATCCCTTAATTTGAGTGCTGGTGCTGCAAGTGGTACAGAGATATTGATTATCTTGTGTTTAAAGTGCTTTAGGTCTCCTACTATACACACCTGGAATCTTAAGAGGGTGGAGTTGGTAAATAGGAGTTGGGGGGAGGGGGTAATGGAAATGCAAGGGTTTTTCATTGTTTGTTACGGTTGTAACTTGTTGGCCTTTTACGCCTTGGTACGGTGCTGCCACTTAGCAGACACCGCTATGTATATTGTATGTCTGTATGTTATTTTTCTATGTAGCTTGTAAAATTTTATAAAAATAATTTTCAAAAAATAAAAAAAAAATAAAGCAGCACACAATGTATTGAATATAGGCAAAGTGCAGTAACTTTTTTGATCTCAGTTTAGTGCAGTCCTGTTAAGGAGTTATTGCTGTGGATCCAGGAACACCCAATTAGAGGGAAGCCAATGACAATTCTGCTTGCTTTGCTTATTATATAACCTTGTAACTGTGTCCTCTATGTCATTCCTCAGTGATAAGCTGACTATGGAGGTGGTGTTCCTTACTAACAGCCCCAATGGACTTCTCTTCTACAACGGGCAGAAAACGGATGGCAAAGGAGACTTTGTGTCTCTTGCCCTGCATGATGGACATCTAGAATACAGATATGATCTAGGGAAAGGGGCAGCTGTTATCAGGTATGTCATAGGTACTATTGCACAAATCTGTTTTATGAGTGTCTCTCCATCAAACACACCAAAATTGCTCAAGTTTACAGATTTTTGAAGAATGCCAGGATTAGAATTGCAGATACATGACATTCTGAGCAGCAACACCCTAACGACTGCCTTTGGTGATTAAGGAAGGGAACAAAGGACCAGCCAAAACAACTGCCACATTCAATCACTAAAATTATTATAATCAAATACTCATTAGCACAAAACACCATAAGAATGCATAATAACTGTCGCACCAGATCTGAAAAGATTACTGTACCTAATAATCTTACATTATGTTCATGTAACTAACAATTCTTGAATGTAACGAGCAGCCTGACTGACGTGGGAGGGATAAAAGTGACAGTTTTTTTTTTTTTTTTTTCTTCCTGCGGTAGTTTCAAAAAGAAGTTTGGTCATAAATATAGTTTAATATGCAGACAACTGGTAGATATTTTAATTTTGAAAGGCTAGACTTGGGTGGCTAAGACGTAATGGACAGTTTGAGGGCTACAAACATGAAATCTGAACAAAGCACATATTTCTAGTGTTTACTTACCTCTCTTCAAAGCCCGAAGTGTCATTTACATCTGCTGTCTCGTTCCCCTATTATCAGCATGTGTAACTTCTGACAAGTTTTCCTGGCATCAAGAGAAAAAAGATGCCAGGGAGGAAGTACAGCACACAACCTGTTGTTGACAGCCTCAGCTCTGTTCCTGTGTGCTGTGTGAAAGATATGTCCCTTCCCGCCAATCAGCTCTCAGAGCTCTTGTACAGTGTGTAACTTCTGCTCTCCGCCCCTTGCTTTGCGTGTTTGTGAAAAATAATTTTCATAGCTGAGTTTTACAAGGATGTACAGGACAAATGGTTTCAAATAAACAGGTACAATTTACATAGAAGGATTTGTTTAATCCCCGTGTATCTCCTGAGGGTCGTCCTTTCACTGGATATAGGTAAGGGTTTACAGCCACTTTAAAAGCATTTGCAGACTTTCTTTTAGTTGTATAATCAAGGCTGCATTTTACATCATGCTGCTTGGGGCACATTTATATATTCATGCCCTTATGTACAATCTCTGGACAAGGTTTTCTTTAAGACAATACATAAATTAAACAGTGACTAGTGACAGAGGACAAGTTTCAGGTGCCGGTAAAGACGGCTGTGCAAATATACAATACAGATGGCTTCCCCAAACAATCAAGCAATATTTCTGCCCCTGCCTTTATATAGACTTATGGGCTATACACACTATACAATTGTCTTTAGGTTTTTTCCTTTAGATTTACCAAAAGCATATAATATGAGCTCAAACCTAAACACTTTCAATTTGTATGCAATCTGGCAGGCCCTTGCACTACATAAAAAAGGTAAATCTAAAGGAAATCTAACAACAAAAGTTGTATAGTGTGTATCCAGCTTAAGAACACTTTGATGAATGGCATGTGTGGATTTGATTTGCCATCATTTTTTTTTTATATATTTACCTATCTGAAAGATTAAGGTTTCCTTTTAAACCATTGTTGAAATCCAACTTCTATCTCAGTATAGTAAAAGTAACTTTGCTTATGTACCATCTAGTATTCTAACTGGGCACTTGTCTATACCAGGAATAAGGAAAAGATTCCCCTTAACACATGGGTTAGTGTCACCTTGGAGCGTAATGGACGAAAGGGTCAGATGCGTATCAATAACAAGGAACAGGTTACAGGAGAGTCACCGGTAAGTCTGTGAACGATGAAAAATGTTGTTATATGAATGTTTCTCTCCATATAATATGTGCACTTTCCTGATTTTCAGGGTTCTTTCATTGAGCTCCATTTGAGGGTATGACTCACGGGACTGACTGTGCTGCTTATAACAACCAATGATTCCAAAAGAAAATAAGATAAGATAGAGCGTGAGTGAGTTTTAATGGTAACAAGCAGTTGCTTTAGACTAGTGATGGGCAAAACACCTCCCTGTTCAGTTCGCACCAGAACATCTCGAACAGGGAAAAAGTTCTATTGAACTTGCCAACTCTATTAAAGTCTATGGGACACGAAAATGAAAAATCAAAAGTCCTAATTTTAAAGGCTTATATGCAAGTTATTGCCATAAAAAGTTTATTGGGACCTGGGTACTGCACTGGGGACATGTATCAATGCAAATTTTTTTATTTTTTTTTAAAACAAAATGTTTTTGAACGGTCATTAATTAAATGGTGCTTAAAGTGAAACAATAAAAATGAAAAATTCCTTTATCGTGCCGGGGGGGTCCCGTAATGTGCCTGTAAAGTGGCACTTCTGTATGATGTATGAACCTGCTGCAGCAATACTGACATTTCTCAAGGAAAAAAGTTATTAAAACCCACTTGCAGCTGTAATGTATGGTCAGCTCCCTGCAATACAGATAAAAAAAAATGGCATAGGGTCCCCCTCCCCAGTCCAAACCAAGCCCTTAGGGTCTGGTATGGATTTTAAGGGGAACCCCACGCTGAAATTGTAAAAAAAATGGCGTAGGGTCCCCCCCAAAAGCCAGGAAGGAGGTCATGAAAAGAAGGGGGACAAGCGAGTGCCCCCCGAACCATACCAGGCCACATGCCCTCAACATGGGGGGGGGTGCTTACTGATCCCCAGCTGGCCTGGACCTGGTATAGATTTTTTTTGGGGGGGGGGCACAATGCCGTTTTCTTTCTTAATCCTGTTATGGGGTCCCCCTTAAAAGCCATACAAGACCCAAAGGGTCCCCCAAGCTGTTTTTATCCCATTGTTTTTTAATTTACATTTACATTACTTTTTACAATTATTTTTTTAAATTCAGCTCTCAGCAGGGAAGCCTTAACAACCTATTAACTGTGCGCTTGGCGGGCAAACATCCCGCTAAGTGCCTAGAAAGTTCAGGTGTTAGACGGGTACCTGAATGGGCAAAGTTTAGGCCAAACTTATGCTCGGCCCAAACCGTTCACTCATCCCTAGTAGTGCATAAAAACTGTAATCCCTCACAGTTACTCTTGCTGGGCGCAGGAGCGAGCCCAGCTGTATAAAATTGGAAAAAAAAATTAAATTACATGCACCTGTCAAACAGGTGCAGAAAAATTGGGCCTTGGGTGTTGGTGACGCCTGAACACTGTAACCCCTCACAGTTACTCTTGCTGGGCAAGCATTTTTTTTTTTTTTTTTTAACGGTTCAGCAACTGGGGTAGCGAAATTTGCCTGGTGGTGAAATCAACAGGTGGTGTACTGCTAGCAGATTGGGTGCAAGTACCTGTGACACCCATTGCTATACCATCATCCCTCTCAGTGCAGATTTTTTAGAAGACTTGATATATAGTAGGGGTAGAGATCTCAGATGAGGAGCAAGGAGAAGTCTGCATTTTTTTATGATGTGGGTCTTTCAGGTACTGTTGCCAATGGACTGCATGGCAGGTCGTCATATGTCTTGTCAAGCATGTGGTGCCCAAACTGCTGGCGTTCTGGCCATGCCTGATCCACTTCAGACAGAGATTGCAAACAGAAATGCTGCGGTCTGCTGCACGTGTTGAAAAAAAGCCCACACCAATGAACTTTTGGAAGTCAGCGGGGAGTTAGCAGCGCCCTGAACCTGTGGAGCTTTGTGGTGTGATGCAATAGGGTGGCTGCCCTTAAGACGGTCCCTGTAGGACATCCTGTCTCATTGGAGTTGTGCCTCCTCCTCCTCCTCACCTTCCTTCTCTATTCTCTCAGGCATCCAAGTACAGTCAGTGACCTCATCCTCCCCTCCCTCCTTGTCACTGGAGAAAACTTGGCAGTATGCTGCAGCTGGAGGAACATGACTGCTAGTTTCTTGTCCGTCCTTGTCGGCCCCTCTCTCTAGGCTCACATTATTCCCTTCCTCAACCTGGGAACCAACATGGGAGCATTCAAATTGCTGTGCATCCTCCAGCATCATGTAACTGGCACTATGATCGAATAATTCAGGTGACTCCTTGGTGCATGATGGTGGCGCTACAGAAGGAGTAGCTGTGGACAAGGAGCCTGTGGAATAGGCTGCTTTGGCAGCTGCGGTGGAAGGCTAACTAGTATGAGCCTAGGTGACAGAGGATGAGGACTGCTTAGTTATCCACTCCACCAACTCTTCTGCATGTTGTGACACAATAACACGGTCAGCACCGGGAAAAAAAAGGACAAGTGTGCCCCACCTGCAGAGGATGCACCATGTCGGCGACCACCACTTTTCACTGTGGACACAGAGGCAGCTTGCCCTCTTTTAGTGGCCTGTGAGTGTCTGCCTCTCCTTTTTGGCCTTTCGGACAAAATAGGGATTTATTGGGGGGGTATTTATTGCACTACACTGTGTTACACAAGAATCAGCCCTATACTACACTGCACTGACTGCATTAAACTGTTTGAAAGCACAATCCACTAACTACCTGCCTAATTCCCACTCCTTACACACTACACAGGGCTGCCATGTAATCAGCCTTATATAGTGTGGGGCGTGGACTTAGCCCCTGAGCCATGATTGGCTAAAGGCACCCTGACTTTGACCATAATGGCTGTGAAGGGACATCGTGCTTGTGATTGGCCAAAGCATACAGGTCAGGTACATGCTTTGGCCAATCATAAGCACTTAATGCACTGAAATCGCGCAGTGCATTATGGGGAGCTCATCAGCGGGCGAACTTCCCACTGAGCGCCCGGGTGTTTGTGTGTTCAGCGATCTCCCGATGTTCGAGTTGAACGTACATTCAACTCGAACATAAAGCCCATCACTACTTTAGACTCCTTAATAACATGATTTTAAATCAGGGATGCCAAAATATGACTTAATTTAAAGGAATTGCTGAAAGAAATACAGGGAGTACCATTTCTGACCTCAGAATTGTGAGTTCCTTGGATTTAGTACTTTCCCAATCATTGACCTAGAACAAAGACTCAAATTTGTCTATATGTATGATCTTCATAATTATTTTCCATCAGTGCCTCAAACGCACCAATGTTACTAACATTTTTACAAGGTCGGCAACAAAGGTCCTAATAAAGTCTTTGCAAAGTTTCCCTTAAGCCAGGTCTCATGACACTTCATTCACATGTAGATCTGTTGTGCTTCATGGTAGACTGCACTGTGAGACTACAGTACAGCAGATGGGATGGAATACCGAGGTAACATTTCTGCCAAGCAGTGCTCAAGTCCAGGGTTAGAATCCTACCCAAGTTACTAATTGCATGAAGTTTGTATGTTCTCCAGGTGTTGGCGTAGGTTTCTTCCAAACTCCAAAACCAATGGGTGGGAGACCAAGCTGAAGCCATTTTTTTCTAAGAGGAGCTCACTATATGCTGAGGCAGTGTATGGATGGGTGTCATTTTGTTGTAGTCCTCGATGTGTTTGACAAGCCAGTATTTAACCCAACCAACACATGCAAACATTGTGGCCAGTCAGCTGAGATAACAGAGTGGGGCATTTGAGTAGTATCAATTTTATTTGGTTTTTGTTCCATGTTCTCTGTGCCGTGATGGCTACATACAACTGAATTAAAAATATAATTTACATGTGGTAATATGAGGAGGAAGGCTTTAGCATTCTTCATATGCTTTTTGTGCAGACAGTGATAAAAAAAGTAATACACTCTGCTTCCTTCAGCATCCTCCAATATCTCTGATGCCTTAAGAGAGACATACTCCTCATTGTTCCTCCAGTTGCGCTGTACTCTACATAGTGACCGCCAAGCCCAGTTCTTTGCCTTTTGTTAAGGGGCCCTGTGTGTACAAAACTCTAATTAGCCACCAAACTCGTGTTTCAGTAATTAAAGGGATGGCTTGGCAATCCTAGACTTGTTACGTTGGAATAGTAGCATGGAGGGACATTCAGTCTCCAAACAATGAAAAAAGAAATCAGAGTTATGTTTTGTATTACTGGATGCCCTACAGTACTGGGAGAACATAAGGGTATGCAGTGTTTTCAGAACTCTTTTCTTTTTTATATAATGACCTCTGCTTATTCACTAGGGCATTTTCTTTTACCCTTTTATGTGCCTCACATTTTAAAAGAGTGAATAAATCTAAATATTTATTTTGCTCTCAATGGTAAAGTAGATTCTTTTAGCCTATTTCTTGCAGTAACGTGTGCGTACTCTGTTTGCTCTTTTGTTTTTCTTTTTAAACTGTTCTATGGTAATATTACAAAAACAAATGGAGCTTTAAAGAGCAACACTGGGCAATGAGTAGAATAGTACATTGCACAGCTAGTGCTATCTGGAGATATTGGGATCCATTCACTCAGATGGATGAATTCTTTTAACCGCTTTTGTCAATTTACTTTATAATTGTCTTGTTTAAATTTCAAAAGGGCCAGTCCACCTAAAAAAATATTTGTTTTGTTTTTTGGTAAATGCTGCAGAGCTAAATCATCAATCTCATAGGACCCAGTCACCCAGTCGGTGACAGTACTGAGTGTCTGTGCATTCCTCTATTTGCAGTGAGATTGTTAATGAATGGCACCCCAAGGCACCCACACTGAAGGTCTTGCTGCAGGGCTTTCAGAGGCCACTTGGTGACAATGCTGCCCCTTGCTATCAGTTCTCTCCAGGAGACTACATTGTAGGGAGGATCATCATTCTGTTCTGACTGATCCTAGGCATGTATTATTCTATTGGACAGTCTTGATCATTCTTGATTAGACAGAGTGAGCGTGTTGACATGATTTAGAGGTAAAATCTGTCTTCATAGCTGGTATTACTGGAACTTTCAGAACACAGAGTTCAAGTAGACATGGCTACCTGCAGCCATATAGATCTGCACAGCCAGAAGTCAACCCAGTGCACAAAATCAGTGTTGCTGTAGATTCAGAAGCAGTATGCAAGCTGTAACCCTTGTGCCTATTTTAAAAGCACATTTTCATGATTGACTGGCACATCCTCCTAATTTTACACATGATGTAACAGCAGCTTCTACACAGTCTTGTTTCAAGACACATCGAACACCAGCCTGGATGTGTCATGGGATGCTGGGGTGAAATATGGGAGACAAATGACTGAACAGGCACACCTTTTAAAGGAACTGCCAGTTACTTGACATGGGAATTTGTCTTATTTTTTTGTGAAAAGCACAAATTAGAAAAGACACCTGTGTCGCAGCTTCATGGCAGACATTCCCTACTCTGCATAGCAGGACATATGCAAGGTAATTATAAAGAAGCTTTAAAGTAAAAACAAAGAAAAAGATCATGTGCCTTGTATTCATTTTGTGCTCCATCAATGTCTGGGTAGCCTCAGTCAGCTCTACCTGGCAGCTTTAGGGAATGTAAAAGCAAGCAAGCTTATGGACATAAACTTTTATGCTGCGTTCATACTAATGATATAAAATATGTAAGGCAATCCTCCTGCTTGCATTGTAAGGGAAACCTGTCACATGGCTGTATTCCTGCCTCTGCAGTCGTTTCCTCTGATGTCTGAGCATCATACTAGCTCTGGATCAAATATGTTACTTATAAAAGATTAATGTAAACCTGTCAAGGGCAACACCTTGGACTATGACCCTTTACTGTGTAGTATGAAGGTCTATGGGAGCATCCCCTTTATATCTAATCAGGTAGACCCTCATACTTCATATGATGCTGGTAAATCAGCAGGAGACTGTTCAATCAGCTTGTCATTTTTCGTCTATAGATAAACATTCCTAGTAGCCAAGCCTCTGTAAAAAAAAAAAAAAATGTAATCAAACATTTGCTGCCATGCTCTCCCATGGTTCTAGTAAACAGGCATTAAAAGCGATTGTAAGATTCAGCCACGATTTGGCTATTTTGTAGAAAAACAGTTGGAAAGAGATAATCAATGGCGTTTTCTCCTAGCCTAATCGCAGGGAAAAGCTGTACACTTCATCAAAGCCACATCGCTTCCTTTGTGTAAGGCCACAAATCTCTATACTATTGACAGCCATTGACAGTGAGCTGTTCATTTTATTGTGCATTATGTCCATACCCAGTACAGCCGCCCGCCTGACTGGGGTGAAAGTGATCTGTGGGAAACAAAGTGAAGACTTCCAATAAAGACATTAAAAAAAAAGAAGCGCATTTTAATTGACTTAAAATCACTTAAGAGAGAGAAAAGAGAACACATCCGAATAGCAAATAGTACTTGGCTTAATGCCATACAATTAAAAGCAAGCCGTCTGTATTGTTTGTGTGAGTTAAGCAGTTGTCTTACACTACTAACATGGACTGATGCTTTAATTGCTGCCTAGCACTCTGTAGGGATTGGCGCTGTTCTAAAGCTTGCTGAAAAACTTTGAATTGTGGATGGATGACGTCTGCCACTCTGCATGCTAAAGCTTTTTACAATCACTGATGACTTGTTTTCTCCCTCTTTTCCTCCTTCTCTCTCTCTCTCTGCTATTGTTGCATACTGTCTGGATTTCAGAAATCCCGTAAGGTAAAGATAAGCACATGTATTTCATCCCATATATCATGTGAGCACATTGTTCCAACCATTCCACTAATCACCTTTAGGGCTCTTTCACACTTATATCCAGATGTGTTCTTAGTGTGCGTTTTTCCCTGCACTGCATTTAACTCATTGGGGTATTTGTATACATTTTTTAACATATGAATTACTCAGGCCACCTCCTACTTTTTGCACACAGCTATATGTGATAAGCCACAAGATACAAACAGTTGCAGATAAACTGTAATAAACAGAGTTTTAAACAAAAACATACATACAAATATGTATTGTTGGGAACCATATCATTGAAAACATGGAAAACGCACCTATAGCACACCTACATTGCAGTGTGAATGGGCAATTAGAGTAGAGTAGATGCCCGCTTGGTGTCCATTTCTCTCTTTCCCTTCAAAATATTTTTCTGCTTCACTTGCTTTCACCATACTGAGACTAGATCTGTCTGTTTGCAGGAATTTTCCAATAATGTAGCCATCCATCGCCATAATTCCCACAGCATTGAGTACTAATTAGTGTAGATCAGGGATCTCCAAACTACAGCCCTCCAGCTGTTGCAGAACTACAAGTCCCATCAGGCATTGTAAAACTCTGACATACACAGACATGTCTAGGCATGATGGGAATTGTAGTTTCTGAACAACTGGAGGGCCATAGTTTGGAGACCCCTGGTGTAGATCTTTAATCGATGGGAGGGGGTATAAAAAAATAGCTGCTTGTAGTCGTTTCAGTAGATTGTTAAGGAGAACTACAGGCAAAGTAAACAATAATAAACATGGATTTTCATATGAAAAAATAAAGTTCAATATTATTTTGGACCTGAACAACAAAATGATAACCGTTTCAGACAACAATCTATGGCTCTGGACACGAGTTTTTGTAATTACACTGCAGTGGTTCCTCTCACCATTCCCCTTTTGGCATCTGTAAACTGCTGTGTAACATTCATTATAATACTACTGCCACTTATGAAAGTGGATCAACACAGTGTGTGTGTTGTGTATTAATAGGTTTACAAGTACGGTACTTTTTTATTTTGACTGTCGCTCTCCTTTAGTGTTGCTTTTAACAATTGGCTTTAAAAAGATGCAAATGGATCTGTAAAACTGATAAAGTTTGTAATGGGATTGCGCATCCCTGTGAAAATCAGTGACCTGCAGGAGGAAATCATCATATGCACATTTGTATAAAGTTTTTACAAGTACTGCAATCTAAACGAATCCAGCAGAGGGAGCTAGAGATGCACTAAATCACGAAACTGATTGCTTTTTGCATTGCCTTTAAGGCCGAGACTGCAAGCGTTTCTTTCATGGAGTGTACATTATAAATACATGGAACTGTGCTTTATTGACTTCCTTTCCTACAGAAAGAAAGAAAGGTACTATAACACAGGCACTTCGGTATATTTCTAGCAAGGAGGCAGGCGACCATAATTTAGGAGAGTGAGAGAGTTGCGGAAATGACAAAATAAAGCTTAGCTTAGGAAATATAGTAAGTTAGTGGGACATCAGTAAATTTGTGAGCAAACTGCCATCATATGTAAACGTTGCCAATTTTATTCTTTTTTTTTTTTAATGCCACTTATCTCTTCCCCCAGACACCGCACAATGCTCTGAACCTGAAGGAGTCTCTCTATGTTGGAGGAGCACCAGACTTCAGCAAGCTAGCTCGAGCTGCTGCAATATCTACCAGCTTTGAAGGATCAATCCAGAAGGTAAAGTGATCATTGGCAGTAAAAATGATTCATCACAAACTGGTCCATGGTCATGTTTCGATCAGTATTATAAGGTGTTATACTTACAACAAGCACCGATAACATGTTGCAGTCACCTCTCATGTTTCACTTGCTTGCTGTTTATATTGCTTTGTAGATTCTGTTTCTAGTGTCTGATAACTTCAATCACCACTTGGAATAAACCCACCTATAGTACATACTGTGTTTTCAGCAAAAACACACTGATAGGCTTGTATTGCGGGACAAGACCAGTAAAGTGCAATCACTATGCAGATTATGGATCTTTTTTTTTTTAGTCATTAAGCTATTCAAAAAACAAATTGTTTCCCCCATTGATAGACATGAGGTGGATGGAGGAATCCTCCCCTCTGCTGTCAGAATACACTGTTTAGAGGCTGCAGCCAATATGCTGTAACCCCGCTGATCGACACAATTTTTCAACAGTCCCATTTGACAGAAGTCAATTGGGAACGGACATAGATGGATTGAAATTCAAATTTCGATCCATCTGTTGTCAGCCTGCACATACAGAAATTCAAACAAAAGCCAGACCTAAAGGCTTAGTTCACCTTTCCAAAAAAAGAAAAAACCCACCTGTGCAGGTAAGGGGCAATTGTAAATGAAAAATAACTATACAGTCTTGATTAAAGTTGAGTAATGTCCATAATGTGGATGTAGGCCATTTATGTACCTCCAAGAGCCTAGCCAGAAACATCTAAGAAATGGTGTCCCCTTATCCTGCCTTATTGCTAGGACATTGCTGAGATGATTCATGTGGTTGCTGCTTGCCCCCACCATCATGGGAGCAAGCCCTCACCTATTCAGATACTTGTGCATGCATGCTTCCTCTACCCTGGTAGCTCTGAGTTCAGAACTTCTGCAACAGAGGAGACAGCAAATAGGGATTTGAAGCTGAGAGATCTTGTGCCTGTAATAGTGGGGGTGAACAGTAACAGCAGTGAGACACTTCCTAGCAACAAGGCAGGATGGGGGAATGCCATCTCTGAGAGTTTGTTGCTTAAGGAAGCCTGCATAGCACAGAATAAGTAATAGTCTTTTTTCTGTAGAACCAGCAATTATTTATCGTTTACAGCATCCCTTTTTCCACCTTTTTACCCCAGAGGAACCCTCAAAATTATTTTTAGGTCTTGGGGAACCCCTGATAGGATTAATAAAGCGTCATTGGTAAAATGTCCCTTACATTGGTAGGAGTAAGTGGGAAGAATGCCCTCCCGCTACAGGGCTTGTCAGAATCACCCTTGCAGACATGCTGCTGGGGAGAAGGGCTGTAAAGATAGGGATGCAGGAAATTTGGCTCAGCTTCTACTGTAGATTACCTAGCATTTGTGATCAATCATGACTAACTGCAGAAAGACAAATACTGTAGGCACTGAGGCTAATACACATGTAGCGCCCTCCCCAACCTCCAGCAGCCTGGCGGTGACCCCCAGGGACAGGGAGGGCAGACATTCCTCCTCAGGGTGCAGATTACTAGGCATGGGTGGTGAACAAGATAGAAAGATGGGCGCCAGTCACTTTTATGCTTAAATAAGGAGAAGTTTATTTCTCACAACAGGAACAAAAATGGGAGAGAGGGGTAGGGCATAGGACACTCTTAGTGAAAAATGGCAGATTGGTAGACTCCTTAGACAAAAATGTAGAATAGGCAGACAGCAGAACAGAAAAAGAGCCTTTAAGCGATGGACTGACCTGGGAGGCAACTCCTCTCCGATGGACTGACCTGGGAGGCAACTCCTCTCCCCTGGGTCCAGTCTCCTGTAGCAATCTGTAGCATAAGATGTGGACTGACCTGGAAGGCAACACATCTCCCCTAGGTCCAGGCTCCTATCGCAAAAGTATGCAACTCACAGAAGGTGCAGGAATTCTGTGTGGATGATTCCATTTTGATGCTTTCTCAGGCTCCCCAACACATGGCAGAGTCACCTCTGGTACTTCATCTCAGGTCTCTACCCTTCCCTTCATGCTTCCAAGCAGTGTGCAGGCTCTCCCTTACAGATCCCCGAGCACATGGTTAGGCCTTAGACTTCAGCAGCAGCTATTCCTCACACATCAGTAAGAGACAGATCACCTGACTTCCTCCAAATAAATAGCCTCTTCCAGCATGCTCGCTAGCAGTGTGATTGGCTGAGAGAAACATACATATTCATAACCTGACTGATTGTAATTCATCACACTAATGCCAAAGGTAGCAGTGCCACCTAATGACAGAAAGGAGAACTACAGCCAAACCAGGATTAGGAGGGAAATCCAATGACCACAAGACTATAAAAAAAGCTACCACCTAGTACAACTAAATTTACAAGCAACCCTGCTTAGGAAAAGGGTGCTACACACAGAAACAGCTGATGGTGTTTGGACCCTTTAGCTGGTTTCATACACAAGAAAACAATTTGGTTATTCAGTGAGGCAAGGAGGAGAGTAAAGCAAATAAACGCAAGATGCCTATGGACACAAGATGTTGGATGCTGTTGGCAGGATTGGACCAACAATCTGATGTTTAGGTGTAAGGCAGATGATTGTCACCAAAGCAGCCTCTGGTAGAAAGTCTACTGGGCAGGTTAGAAAATCTGCCTCCATTGCTGTTGTCCTCACCCTATGTAAAATATACCAACACATTTACATTTGCTTTTTCTCTGCATGGATATGAACAGGAAAGTTTGTCTATGAAGGGCCCCATTTTCAGGAATAGTAGCCAGTATTGGATCCAATTTTCTATCTTTGGCTGTTGGGCACCCCCTTTTCTTTCACAGATCTGCCTTTAGTAACATCTGATTGTTTGTTATGGTCTACTAAACTTTGTACATTGCTCTTTTTATTACATCTCTGAAAAAGCCTAAAGTGGTTATAAAGGCTGGGATGTTTTTTTTTTGTACCTTAATGCATTCTCTGCATTAAGTTAAAAAATCTTCTATTGTCAGCTCTTCTTGATCCAGCACCATACCCGAGAGCAGTGGCATTGCTCTCTCTCTCCCGCCCGATTGGACTCATTGAGAGCAGTGAGCGCCATTGGCTCTTGCTGCTGTCAATCAAATCCAGTGAGAGCGGGGGCTTGGGATCGAGCCTACAAGTTTAAAAAAAAAAAAAAAAAAACTTTACAATCACTTAAAAGAAGCATTAAACCCAACATTTGCAGCTTATCAATACGTAGATGTGGCTGCATGCGTTTACTTTTTAGTTATTTTATACCTCTACTTTTACCTGGTTATCTAGCCAGTAAGTCTCTTATTTTTTAACTTTGTTTAATGGGCCAAGTTGTCCACCAAAAGTGGTAGTTAGAGGGTTTTTTACTCATTTATGTAAAACCTTTATCCAAAAAGGAACAAAAAACTGTTTGCTGTAACTGATTACAAAGTGTGAGCTGGAGCTTGGCATTAACCTATTAGTCAAGTCCATTTAAATTTGCTAGTCTAGCACTCCACTCCACCAAGACGGGTGATGCTGCTGTCCAAAGCTGTCTCCTTTGCTCTTCCATTTAGAGTGGAGACACGCTAAGACAAGAAGTGTGTTACTACCCAGATCACCAGATGAAAAATAATGGGAAAAAGCTTAAAAAATGAAACTAATGCAGCCACTACATTTCAGGATTGATAAACTGCAATATATTAAATTGTTTAACTTGGATTTAATACTGCTTTAAATGAGTTTAAACTTCACATGGAATATGAATGTTATGTAAATCATGATCTGTGCTCACTTCAGTTTAATCTCTCTGTCACTCAGTGATAAATATAAGAAAATTGCTGCTGACAGTCAGTATTTTGCTTATTGCAGTGACCCTGCTGGTACTGAAGTTACAGATTATGATTCCTCAGTCAGCCGTTAATTAGCTGTTCATTTATTCCTGTTGATTTCTCTTTCTTCCTCTTTGGGCCTATTTATTAACAAAAAATATTTATTTTCTTATAGGCTGATTTCAATTGAAAGGGAACATGACATGTTTTATTATTAAAAAAGCTACGCATTTTTCCTGTAGGACAGGTTTACAGGATTCAATCTTAAAGCAGTAATAAACCCAAAAGCAAACATTTATTAAATTGCGCTTACCAATTTTTAGATTTGATAGCTGCATTTGTTTTCTTTTTAGGCTAGTGATCTAGCAAGTAAGTTTGTTGTTCTTCAAAAGAACAGTATCTCTTGCAGATGTATCAGTTACTGGGGTGAGAGAAACCATTTAACACTGGCAGGGGTGCTTACAATGATCATCTTCTCAAAAGGGAAAAAAAAAATAGTTTGCTGTAACGACTTATAAAGTGTGAGCTGGAGTGTGGCTTCAGTGTGTTAGTGTATTCTGGTTAACAGAAGACAGACTCAGAACTAGACTCGAAAAACGTAACATAAACAAGTCACCGGGACCAAATGACTTACACTTTACGAGGTGATGGCCAGACCATTGTTCCTAATTTTTTAGGACAGTCTACTGACGGGAATGGTACCAGCTGATACGACAGCTGATATTCACATGACGGGTTGGTCCCTAAGCCAACAACCCCCCCCCCCCCCCCCCATGCCTTCATTTGAACACTATTGAACACAATTTCTTAGACACTGAAGTTTGTGCTTACACTGTTTTACTTTTCGGTAGGTGTCAAAGGATCTAGTTGTATATTGGATGTGACTAAAGCAATTCATACCGATTGTGATTTATGTGTCTACGTTTTATTGTATTGTAAGCATGCCTTTAAAAAAAAATGAAAGAAAAAATAAGCTGTAATACCTTATCTATTTTGGTTTTGGGTTTATTACTGCTTAAATTATATAGGAAAAATAGTAATACTGGCCATACATGGGCTAATGTCTCCCTATGAATAATGGTAGAGCGATTTCTACCTGTTCATCTGTCAGGACCTGCAGCAATGTGCATAATAAATGGGAGAAGAAGCATCCAATACAGAAAATGATGATCAAAGGCACTCATTATTATCCCCTAGTGAAGCCCTGTATGGATATGATATTTCCCCCACCCCACCACAAACAAAAAAAAGAAAGTGATGCGTAAAGTCACACTTAAGCCCCGTACACACGCACAGATCGTCGTCATACAAACGTCGGCGGACGAAAGATCTGCCGATTGTACGCGTGTTAGTATGGTGCCTCCGACAGCTGTCTGCACACAATCCGCGGACAAGAGTCTTTCTTGCAAACATGAAAATTTTTGTCTGCGGACACCATAACGGACGATTGTTCGCCTGTCAGTACAGAAATCAGCCGACAGACCGCAGATTTGCAAGACTGGGCATGCTCAGAAAATAAAAAACACAGGGAAAGTTAACCATTACATGACATCACTTCTGCAGTCAGCTGAAGTCTGCGGACAAAATTCTTGTGCTGTCCTTGTGCTGTCTTTGCACTTTTCAACAGACACCGACATCCCGGGGAGAAAAGACGAACATTTGTATGACGACGATCTGTGCGTGTGTACGGGGCTTTAGTAGTGAGAAACAAATAAAACAAAATATTTATTTATTTGCAGCTTAACATCAAGGGCTTTCCAGTACTGAGAGAAGAGAACATCCTCAATGCAATTGAAATCTCAACATTCCTTAGCCACCCATGTACCAAGAAACCATACCCCTGTCAGAATGGAGGACTGTGCATCCCTAAAAAGGAGAACTACGAGTGTGTGTGCCAGCGAGGCTTCTCCGGAGGACAATGTGAGAAAGGTAAGTTCACCCTTATTTTACTGTACTAAAAGTAACTGTAAAAAAACATTTTGAAATATTAGGGTTGATATACTAAAGGCAAGTAGAGTGTGCACTTTGCAAGAGGAGTTTCTCCAGAGCTTAGTAAATGAGGGGAAGCTCTGCTGACTTCCATCACCCAATACTGTGCAAGCAAAAATGCTGTTTTATCTTTTATTTTCCTTGCATGTGATTGGGTATTCTTTGCAAATTGAAGCTTTACCTCATTTACTAAGCTCTGGAGCAACTGCACTTGCAGGGTTTGTCTATTTGCCTGTAGTAAATCAACCCCATTTTGTTTAACCACTTCAGCTCCAGAAGGTTTTACCTCTTTCCTTACCAGGGCACTTTTTGCAATTTGGCACTGCGTTGTTTTAACTGGTAATTGCGTGGTCATGCAACACTGTACCCAAACTAAATTTACATCCATTTTTTCCGCACATATAGAGCTTTCTTTTGGTGGTAATTGATCACCATTGGGATTTTTATTTTTTGCAATATAGACGAAAAAATACCAACATTTTTTTAAATAAATTATATTTTATGTTATAAATAAACTCAATTTTTGTCGTACATTTAGGCCAAAATGTATTCAGCCAGATGTCCTGGGTAAAAAAACAAATTCAACAAGCTTATATTTATTGGTTTGCGCAAAAGTTATAGAGCCTACAAACTATGGTACATTTACTTGAATTTACACAGCTTTTAGTTTATGACTGTCTATCTCAATTTTTGAGGTGCTAAAATGACAGGGCAGTACAAAACCCCCCTAAATTACCTTTTTTTTAAGGTAGACACCCCAAGGAATTTGCTGAGAGGCATGTTGAACCCTATTGAATATTTCATTTTTTTGTCACAAGTGATTGAAAAATTACAAAAAAAACAAAACCTGCTCAGACATGCCATGGGTATATGTGAAATGACACCCCAAAATACATTCTGCTGCTTCTCCTGAGTACGGGGATACCCCACGTGTGAGTCTTTTTGGCAGTCTAGCCACGTACCGGACCCCAAAATCCAATCACCGCCTTCAAACTTTTTTAAGGGCATAAATTGTTGATTTCACTCCTCACTACCCCAAAGCCCCAAAGACTTTACGGAAAGTAGACACTCCAAGTAATTTGCAGAGAGGCATGTTGAGTATTGTACAGATCTCGCTTTTTGTCTCAAAGTTTTGAAAATTGAAAAAAGAAAAAAAAAATCCTTTCCTTTCTTCATTTTCCAAAACAAATGAGAGCTGAAAAATACTCACGATGCCTCTTGGCAAATACTTTGGCTTATATACTTTCTGAAATGGGGTAATTTGGGGGATTTTGTGCTATCTTGACATTTCAGGGCCTCCGAAACTGTGATCGTTAGTGAGGAAGTAAAATGAGCAATTTACGCCCTTAGAAAACCTGAAGGCGGTGCTCTATGGTCAGCTGGCGGAACCACCCGCTGCATTCTCGGGTTCCCCGGTGGGACAGGAGAGACAGAGAAAACAATGGAAAGTGTGTGTGTGTGTGGGGGGGGGGGGGGAATGTCCCCTCCCACTGCTTGTAAAAGCAGTCTAGCGGCTAATTAGCAGCTAGGATTGCTTATACATGAAAGCCGACTACCGGCTGAAAAAACGATACCAAGATGATGTCTAAACCTGCAGGCATCCTTCAGGTATAACCACTTAAAGACCAGCAACATACCAGTACATAGATGGTCCTTGATGGGCATAAATTGTAATGTTCTTTTTTGTCGTGCAGCCTGTGGGCTGAATGAAAAAAGAGAGCATAACAGATTCCTCCATTCACATTGATTGATGTGGATGAAGAAATCTCTGCCAAGAAATGTGAATAAAAAAATATGCCGAAGCATAGGGGAAATACGCCCTTTGTGTTTACCCCATCCCCTATGCTTCAGGATATATGCTTTTTTTTTTTAACTGCGGTGGTGAAATCACCTCCTATAGCACTGGAGTCACGGATTTATGTATCATGAGAGCAAACCCTGTTGCTGTCAAAGTAAACAAATCAGTGCTGCAGCTGAATGGCGTACCTACAAAGCAAACAGCGGTTAACGATAAAACACAGTATAAATAAAACATTAACTCAATAAAACAACAAAACATCTGTACACTTTACTAGTGACACTGTGACAGAGAGTGAAAGAGTTAACTGAGGGGGCGATCAGGGGGTTAAAATTTCATTCGAAAATATGTGGCAGGACCCTGACACCATACTAAGACCCTAACTAGCGTCACCCGTGACACTAATACAGCGATCAGTAAATCATCTGTACACTGTATATAGTGACACTGTGACTGGGAGTGAAAGGGTTAATGGTGGGGTGATCAAGGGCTTCAACCTTTATTAGGGAATATACAGCGGGTACCCTAAACCTATCTGGGACTGACGATAACTACTGCTAACTTCGGCTGGCGCTAACTGGCATCACCAGTGACACTACAGTGATCAGTAAATTATCTGTATACTGTATAAAGTGACACTTAGTCAGGAAATAAAGAGTTAACTGGAGGGTGATCAGGGGGTTCAAAATGTGCCTATATGTCCTGGTGTCAGTGTAGTGCTTGTGTACTCACGGTAGATGTCCTCTCCTCTCACGCTGGAACCGAAAAGGGCTCCACAAGAGGAGTTTGCATAATTTCCTGTGCCTGTGTTTACATTACACAGGCACAGGAGATTCCTCCATGTGTCAGAACTGATCACCAGGTCCAGGCCAATGATTTAGGGCCTGGACCGGATGACTGATCAGTTCTAAACCGAATTAGATTGCCGCGGGTACATGCATCGCGTACAGGTACATGATTTTGCGGTGCCGGGCCGCCCTGCAGCAGCATATATGTGTAGGGCACTTAAACAGTTCCCAACCGCCAACCGCAGAAATACTGTGGCAGGGCGGCCGCTCTGCACTGGATCATGTACCTAGTAGGGGATCCGAAAGTTCTGGGTCTGAGGCGCACATACCCGCCGCCGACAACCCGCTCCCACTGTGATTAGACACAGTGGGAGGTGATGTTCGCTGGCACTTGCTGCTCATTAGGCAGAGAGCCAGAACGGCGGTCTGCCTATGTAAACAAGGCAGATTGCTGTTTTGTCAGTAGAGAAGGCATTGATCCTGTGTTCCTGCAAAGGAACATGGATTAATGCCTTCCCCTAGTAAAAGCACCTCCCCCACAGTAAGAAAACGCTATAACTTTTGCGCAAACCAATCAACATGTGCTTATTGGGATTATTTTTTACCAAAAATATGTAGCAGAATACATATTGGCCTAAATTGATGAAGAAATTAGATTTTTTCATTTTTTTTTTCTATAGTGGAAAGTAAAAAATATTGTGTTTTTTATCATAATTGATGGTATTTTGTTTTTTTAGCCCAAAAAAAATGTATATACTGTGGATGAGAAAAGGTATTTAGCAGTTTATATTTACTAAAATAATTGCATTTTCATGTTCTGGGTACTGTGGGAGACCAGATATAGTGAATGCAGGGTCTTGGGTTAAGAAACCCTTTAAATACCACCAAAAGAAAGCTCATTCTGTTTGAATGGCAATTACTCATGCAACACTGTACCCAAAGCGTGAGAGCGCTCAAAGCTAACAAATGGCCTGTGTAGGAAGGGAGTGAAAGTGTCCAGTACTGAGATGATTAAAGATGAATGTACCCCATCATTTTGTGTGTCCAGGGTGAAGGGAATTAGCTACACAAATAGGAAGTTTCCATGAATTGGTACACCAAACAATATAACCCCTTCCTGCCTGGTGCAATATTAATTTTCCTCTAAGAATCTTTTGTGGGAAAACTGTACACCGCCAGTGATCATCTGAGTTCTCTCAGCATTTAGAATCTTAATAATTGCTCGCAAAAATATCACGGTCACAGTGTATTTATCTCTTTAGTTACATCCATGTTGTAGAGAACTTTTAATCACCACTTCTCATGTCCCTTATATACTTTGTAAATTGCATTATAGGTTACAGAAAATACATTTTAGTTGAGGAGTATCTGTGCTGGTGTTGGCCAAAATTCATATGTATAGACCTTCAAAGTGTATGCATTTACAGTACAGTGCACACAGCAAAATCAGTAGCGTATAGAGAACATTTATGGCAAGAATGTGATTGGGAAACAAGGAAAAAGAAAAAAAATCTATAGCATGGCAGTTTTTAGTCTATGGCTTTTCACAGTGGGGTCCTGAGTAATATATATGCTTTTGGCACCACTTGATGGGCAATGTTAGTTTTGGTGCAGAGGATGATACTTTTCCTTAAGCCCTCTCTTAATACTCCTAATTTTACCCTCTTTTTTGCGTACTCACTTCTTCCACACTGGGATCTCCTATGTTAACATATTTTCCTGCGGCAAAAGATACCGGGGAAGTCCAAGCACAGGAATCTTATGCTTTAATCTCACAAGAATGTGCAGCCACACACCACATCTCTAGGATTAGGTCCATTTGTTGGGTGAAATGTGTCAGTGGAAGACTCCTGGAGGGGACTGTCCAAACCATCTGGAAGAATAACATTTTTGGAAGTGCTGTATATCTGCTGTGTGACTGCATGTTCTTTATGACAACAAAGAATTCAGGTTCTGACGAATACCCATTTGTCAGCCTAATTAGTCGAGGGGGACTTTGGAGCTGAATCAATTTTGTCTGTGGATCTTGGAGTTTTTATTTATTTCTCCTACAATCCAAATACAGATGGAAAGGTTAATTGGCCAAAACTTGCTCTGTACATGCATCTCTCTAACTGCGGCAACAGTTCTGAGTACAGAGCTGAGAAATATGTCAGCACTAGATAAATGAATAAAAATAAATACATAATAATAGTCACGGTGGCAGAGAAATTTTGTCAAACTATGTGGTGGAAAATAACACACCGACAGATATTTTTATTTTCCATAACAACCATTGAGAATTGATAGAACAGTGGGAATGGGACGGGCCAGTTATCGCCTTTCTGCCATCAAATTACATTTTTCCAGGTACCATTTCATATTTGTACGTGATGATCTTAAAGATTTCTCTCCTGGATTCTCACACTTCACGGCTGCCTGGGCAGAAGAATGAGGGAAATCGATAAATAAAATGGACTGTCAAGCAGATCAAATCTGAGCTATCCTCCGCGTAATACTTTCACCTCTTATGCTCCCACAGGAGGCAGCTGTGTACTGTGAAGCCCAGTTATCCTGGTTTTATTTGATTTTTGTGAGTTTGTCGGCTGTAGAACTGACCCTCACTGTATGTCTACTCTGCTCCATGACAACCAGCCATTTGGCTGGCATATCCAGTATCTAGAAGTGTTTCCTCTGCCCATTTTTTCACCAGCTGTGCAGCTGACCCTTTTAGTACCTCGGCACTCCCCAATTTATAAATAAATATATGCTGATAATAATAATAATAATATCGTACCCAGCTGTACATTAGACAGCAGCTGTGAGTAGCCCTGATCTGTAGATCAGAAAGGAATTTTAGCTAGGGATAAGGCGCAGTGATATGACTGAATTCCGGCCTAGTTGCTAAGGCCTTTCTGAAACATAACCATATGATTTTATAAGCCGTTTAAAATGCATGTCACCACTCAGACTGTGTAATTGTGTAAGAGAAAACGAGTTTGCATTTCTAATATTGAGAAAATAAGGGTAGAATGTTGACAGCTTGTGTTTTTGTTAATAAAGTGCATGTTTAGCGCTGATATCAGGATGTGAATGGCTCACCGAGTTCTGGGCAGCGCCGAGCACCTGACAGGATCACGTTTTTATTGTTCCATTTCGAGCGCTTGAATAGCAGAGGACGATGTGTTTCTTTACATTGTGCTCATGTTTTGGTGTTTCTTTTCTTGTGCATAATAGATTAACATTAGCATTTAAATTGCAAAATAAATATAGTCTTTATTGTGAATTTTCCATGTATAATTGAAGAACGTCACAGGTGTGGAATTTACATTTAGAAAAGTCTCTCTGTTTTTTTTAGTAGTAACTGGTGAATAGGGTAGCACCTTGTGTTACTGCTAATTTATAGACTACAGTAAAAGGGAACTCCACTTTAATAAATTAAAAATGTACAAAACACACAGTATGTGACTAAAGGCAATGTTTTTAGCAGGGCCGCTGATAATGCAGTGCAACCAGTCCTGTATTACTGGGCCCGGCCCCATCAGCTCAACAGGGGTCCCAGGAAGCTTTACAGTTCATTTCTGTAAAATAAAAAATAGGGTTTTCTAAACTACACACCTGCTCCTACTTGCTTTACCACTTTCCGACCGCCGCACGACTATCTACGTCGGCGGTCAGCCCCTCACAGGCAAAGTGATGTAGGGCTACGTCACTAGCTTGTGAGGGTCTAGGGAGCGAGCGCACGCCGCCGGAGGCGCGCTCCCGCGTGGTCACGGACCCCCCCGCGCGTGTGACCGGCGGACCCGATGTCCGCCGGTCACTCTGCGATCAGCGGGGGAGAGGGAGAAAGTCAGGCGGCTTGTGTAAACAAGCTGCTTGTCATTCTCCCCTGTGTATGAAGGATGATCATACGGTTCTACTATGTAGAACCGTTGATCACTCTTCATACATCTGAAGCCTCAGCCAATCACAGTAGAAAGCACGCCCCTAGGGACACACACAGCCCCTCCCTTTCAAAAAAAGTTAACCCCTTCACTGCCAGTGTATTTTTACAGTAACAGTGCATATGTATAGCACTGATTACTGTAGAAATGTCACTGGTAACCCCAAAAGTGGCAAAAATGTCAGTCAAGGGTCCGATCTGTCCGCCGCAATACCGCAAAAAAAAAATCGCAGATCGCCGCCATTACGCGTTAAAAAAAAACCAACAAAAATGACAAAAATCTTTCCCTTTGTTAGTAAACGCGATAACTTTTGCACAAACCAATTAAAATACGCTTTTTGCGTTTTTTTTTTACCAAACATAGGTAGCATAAAACAAATTGGCCAAAAATGTAAAAAAATTTTGATTTTTACATTTTTTTGGGGGGGAATTTCATATAAAAAAAATGTGAAAAATATTGCTATTTTTGCAAAATTTACGCTCTTTTTTTGTTTATAGCGCGTGATCAAAAAATCGCACAGGTGATCAAATATCACCAAAAGAAAGCTCTGTTTGTGGGGAAAAAAAGGACAACAAATTCGTTTAGATACAGCGTCGCACGACCACGCAATTGTCCGTTAAAGTCACGCAGTGCCGAATCGCAAAATACCCCCTGGTCAGGAAGGGGGTAAAATCTTCCGGGGCTTAAGTGGTTAAGGGGGTGTATAATTACACCCTCTTTTGACCTAATGGGGCCCAGGAGGCGAGGGCAGAGGATGGAGTTTTTAGAGTATATGTACATAATTCTGTGCCGCATGTTGCTCAGGTATAGTTCCAACCGCCTGCCTTTGCCCACTACCTTCCCTGGCAGGGTGGTTCCATGTACATGCTCTGCTCAGGCTCTTGGCTTCAAGTGCTGAGACTGATGTGAGGCGGCTGACAGGGAGCAGCAGGATGACTGTGTGGTTGCACACAGTGAATGACACACTAATATCTGGATACAATCCTCACTGTGTGTTTTGATCATTGGCATCGGCACACCCTTTCACAGTGTGTCACATGGCTATTGGGTGCGGACTTCATTATGGCTGTACTGTGTTACAATATGTAACACACAGTACAGCCATGAGTTGACATAGTCAGCATCCAGCAGCAATGTGACACACTGTGACAGAGCCATAGAGCACCTCTTGTGCTGTGCGATTATTATAATCCTGATGATCATACCTGCTGTGTTGTGTGATCAGGGGTCGAGTTGAGGGTGGGATAGAAGGGGGCCCTGTCAGGTAAGCTGCACGGGGCCCCATCATTTCTAACCGACCCTGGTTTTTAGGAATCCCTCTTTCATTTCAGTATGTTGCAGACTGTGATTATTTAACTGCCTAAAAAAATAACAAGTTCTTTTCCTTTTTCGATTTTAACTATGGCAACACTACTTTGTTAATTAATTTTGCTAATTTGATTGGCTTACTACTTTTTCCCCAGAGGTCTGCACTGTAGCTTGTGGTTAAATTGTAGACATTCCCTGCAAAATTAATTTAGGTCAAGAGCTAAGATGACTAAAGGGGTGCTGGGCCTTCTATTTCTAATATAACACAGAGGCTGTTCATAGGCTTGTAGCGAAGGCAGGCACTCTCACTTAGCAGACATATTTAGAAGGTGTAGGTGAAGTTTATATCAATATCCAGAGAACAACTTGGGGGGGGGGTAGGATCTAAAATAGTTGGTAAAATCCTCGAAATGTTTACCTTGAGGGAGTACAGCTGATTGGAGAGCAGTAGTTGTGACTATGCAGGAGACATATTGGGCTGCTTGTCATAAACTGCCCCTCTCACATGGAAAATGTAAAAATAAGCTGGTGTTAATATATGCAGTTTTATTCAATAGAGTGGCATTTAGTGCGCAATAACCCATCTGATTTAAGTTAACTGCACTTTGCTCCTTCCAGTAATATACTGTACACATCTTAGATCTTGCAATAAATAATAGAGAAGATAATAGAATGACTACGTATGAGATTTATTGGGTTTATCCAATACAGCTTTTTAGATTTTATGTTTAATCTTGCAGCGATATTATTTATTTATCTCTCCACTTTCTACTTTGCCTGCTCATCTTTCCCAAACATCTAGTATATTAACCTGAAGAAGAACTTTAAATATCAGTCTGTGACACCATGACTCCATCCTTCTCTGTCTGCACTGACCTCTCCTTTTAAATAAAAATAGATCTTCCAGGAGATGTGAGGAATGGCTTTTTCGTTTTCGCACAACCTTTTCAGATCCATGCACTACATTCCTAACATTTGTTGATTTAAAGTCTAGGCATGCTTTTCAATAAACACCCTTCACCCACCCTCATTACAAATGTACATTTTCTGACAGAGCCCAGATGTAGATGAACAGTGTTTTTTCTGCTGTAGCTTTCCCAAGCCTGGGCAGTACCCACATCCGGCAGTGCAGCTTCTCTTCTCTGAGGTCCTGTACATGCTCTGGTGCCTAACATTCTACTCTATGGCATGTAATGACCTGCATAGGACACTAAAGGAAGAAAGCAGCTATGTCACATTGCCCAAACCTCTATCTGGGGTCTGTAAGTATATTGTTGATGAGTAGGACAAGGGGCATATTACAGATCTGGTATAATATAGTACAGATCAAGCCAAGTGACTCTATAATTTCTATTTGACATCATTTCTGGGTTTTATTTGCTTTCATAGTATAAGCGGAGCTCCACCCAAAAGGGGAAGTTCCCCATTAATGCCTCCCCCTCTACTAAATGGCACTTTTATTTGCGGGGGGAGGAGCAGGTACCTGGTTTTGACAGGTACCCGCTCCCACTTTCCCTCGGACACGTAATAGATTCCAGAAGACTTCAGAAGCATTCACAATGTGCTGTAAAGCCCCAAGCTATCACAGCCAGGTGCCCACAGTTGAGATGTTGGGAATAGAGCAGCAAGGGAAGGAAAGGCTCGGGTGAGCACATCGTTGGATCCTAGGACAGCGGAGTGGCTGTTTATTAAACTTTTAATCAATTTTGTATTCTTAGTTTGCTGGGTTCTTTTAGCTCTGTTCATTTTTAGAGGACAATGGTTGATCTTTACAGAAAGCCTCTGTGTACAGAACACAATTGCCTGGGAATTAGGCTAGAACTACGCTAACCTGCCCTTCATTGTAGCTTACAGAAACTGTAGCAGGAAAGTAGTAAAAATGTTTTTATATATTTTATAGCCCTGCAGACATACCACCAGATTCAGAGAAATCTATAGCTAAGAAATCTCTTTCACCTATTTCATTTTTATAACTGATATATTCTGCAGTAGGTTACAAAGAACTGTGAATACCAACACCCCTAATTGCTTGCATTCTAATGGTTCAAGATAGTCACACACAGAAAGGTCAGTTTTTGTAAGAAGCCTATTAAAGACAACCAGACCACCCCTAAGGGAAACAACCCAATAAGGTGGGACATAAACTCCAAGCAGACAGCGGGCTTCAGTGCCTGGACTGGCAAACCACAAGCCAAAAAGCCATGAGTATAGGCACATACGGTAGAAAGCATTTATGGATGATGTTGGTGAAAGAAGGGACTTTTTAATTAACCCTTTTTCTCTGGGTTTCTAACCTTAAAACATATCTAAACCTAATCTAAAGATAGTTTTTTAGGCATTGGAAAGAATGGGGAAGTAAAACTGTCAGGTTTTTACTGCTGTTTGTGACTCTACTAGAGAGAATTAACCCTTTTTTCCCACCAATTCAGAAAGTGACGGGAAACTCAGAACAAGAATAGAGAACAATCTTTCAAACACATCTGTTTTGGTGGCCGCTGTCCAAGGGGCAATTTTATCTTACTTTGGGTAGATTTTATTCTTACTTCCTTGTGTGTCTCCACAACAGGAACGGAGGGGAAAGCTCCCCATTAGGATACAAACAGCAGGAAAAACTAAAAGAGGGCTTTTAAACATTATGTACGCTATGCAAAACTACACATTAAGTTATAACACCGTACGCAAGGGATTTACATTTCTATGGATGACTAATACATGTTAACATTTGTTTTATCCCCAGCTACCATTGAGAAATCAGCTGGAAGCTCAGAAGCAGTGTCATTTGACGGGAAGACTTACCTGGAGTACCACAAAGTGACCAAAAAGTAAGTCCATGCCATTTACAGCAGTTATCCAGCACCCCCCCACAAAATTCTCAGATGTCTTTAAGGGCACAAACAATAAGATGGTAATTTTCAGGGACAGATTTCCCATCATACCACATTTACACATTCAGTAAGCAAGAAATTGAGTTCATTAATATTGAGTGGGAAAATATACATTTCTACATCATGGTGAAGTGTCCTTAGAAATTAGCTTTCTCTGCTACAGACCCCTACTTTGACAGTTATTCAGCAAGCATTACACCGACAGGCAAACCTATGAACGGGTGCTTGAGCCGAATAGTGAAGGCGTGCCATGCACCTGCTGCGACATCAGTAAAAGGCAGGCAGAGCTTCACAGTGATATAATGAAATGTCATCTAACATTCCAGATGTGCTGAGAAAGACAGTGGCATTATGACAGCCCTGCAGGTTTTATAAATCTACTTCTCTGTGTAGAATGAGCTCCTGCGAGTCATAAATTAAATTGGTCTTGTTTTATCTCTCCAGGAAATCATTAATTCAGGATACCCGTTATCCTGTTCTTCAGTGACTGATCATTGCTTTTGCTTTGTAGTGCCTGTCGTTGTGTGGCAATTAAGTGAACCATTAAAGGGAATATATGTTGTTAAAAAAAATATATAAGCTATCTTGGCAAATGTCTGTATTTTACCTAAGGTTGAAAATAGAAGAAATATCTCTTTAAACTCATGTGCAGCTTTTAACTAAAATGCCACCAAAGTTATATATTCTCTGGCTAATTTGTTTCTATTACTGAACTCCTGAAACTGCTGATTAATAAGAACGTTGAGTGCCGATCCTTTACAGGGTAGTGCTGATAATCTTTGCCCTCCGTCTCTTATATCATCCAACAAGAACATTTATTAAATTAGTGAAAGCGATAGTTAACCACTGACGGAATGTTTACTTTCAAAGAATAAGTGCACTTTAAAATAGCCAAGCAAATCAAGTGAGTTTACATATAAACCTTCCATTTTCCTTCTTTCTCCTGCTGGGACCATTAAGGGTCCTACCAGTTCAGCCTGACTTCTGCCTTCTGATATAATTTTCTTCAGATGAAAAGAATCACAGACCTTCCTTTATGTGTGCATTCTCCTTTGGCCTTTTAGGGATTGGTCAGAAGGGATGAGTAAGGAGCATATAAGAAAATGCAATAGATGCTTTCTTTAACCACCTCCCAAGCCTATTCTGACACTTCCCTCCAACATGTAAAAATCTACTATTTTTTGCGAGAAAATTACTTAGAACCCCCAAATATATATTTTATTGTTTTAGCAGAGACCTTATAGAATAAAATGGTGTGCTTTGCAGGTTTTTATGTCACACGGTATATGCGCAGCGGTTTTTAAACACAGTTTTTTGGGGAAAAAAGCATACACAGTATCTCACAAAAGTGCGTACACTCCTCACATTTTTGTAAATATTTTTTTATATCTTTTCATGTGACAACACTGAAGAAATGACACTTTGCTACAATGTAAAGTAGTGAGTGTACAGCTTGTATAACAGTGTAAATTTCTTGTCCCCTCAAAATAACTCAACACACAGCCATTAATGTCTAAACTGCTGGCAACAAAAGTATACTCCTTAGTGAAAATGTTCAAATTGGGCCCAATTAACCATTTTCCTTACCCAGTGTCATGTGACCCGTTAATGTTACAAGGTCTCAGGTGTAAATAGGGAGCAGGTGTGTTAAATTTGGTGTTATCCAAATTTAAAACTGAAAAACTGTTATCCAAATTGAAACTGAGCTGCAGCACGGTGGCCAAGTCTATACAGCGGTTTAACAGGACAGGCTTCACTCAGAACAGCCTCGCCATAGTCGACCAAAGAAGTTGTGTGCACGTGCTCAGCATCATATCCAGAGGCTGTCTTTGGGAAAAATACGTATGAGTGCTACTAGCGTTGCTGCAGAGGTTGAAGGGGTGGGGGGTCAGCCTGTCAGTGCTCAGACCGTATGCCACACACTGCATCAAATTGGTCTGCATGGCTGTCGTCCCAGAAGGAAGCTTCTAAAGATGATGCACAAAAAAGCCAGCAAATCGTTTGCTGAAGACAAGCACACTAAGGACATGGATTACTAGAACCATGTTCTGTAGTCTGATGAGACCAAGATAAACGTATTTGGTTCAGATGGTGTCAAGTGTGTGTGGCGGCAACCAGGTGAGGAGTACAAAGACAGGTGTGTCTTGCCTACAGTCAAGCATGGTGGTGGGAGTGTCATGGTCTGGGGCTGCATGCATGCTGCCAGTACTGTGGAGCTACAGCTCATTGAGGGAACCATGAATGCCAACATGTACTGTGAAATACTGAAGCAGAGCATGATCCCCTCCCTCCAGAGACTGGGCCGCAGGGCAGTATTCCAACATGATAACGACCCCAAATACACCTCTAAGACGACCACTGGTGATGGACTGGCCAAGCATGTCTCCAGACCTAAACCCTATTGAGCATCTGTTGGGCATCCTCAGTTATGGAAGGTGCAGGAGTGCAATGTCTCTAACATCCACTAGCTCCGTGATATCATCAGGGAACAGGCCACACAAAATATTGACACTTTGGGTCCAATTTGGACATTTTCACATAGGGGTGTACTCGCTTTTATTGACAGCGGTTTAGACATTAAAGGCTGTGTGTTGAGTTCTTTTAAGGACACAGCAAATTTACACAGTTATACAAGCTGTACACTCACTACTTTACATCATAGCAAAGTGTAATTTCTTCAGTGTTGTCATATCAAAAGATATAATAAAATATTTACAAAAATGTGAGGAGTGTACTTAATTTTGTGAGATACTGTATGTATATATATATATATATATATATATATATATATATATATATATATATATATATATATATATTTATCTCTCTCCAAAGCCCTATGTCCCATGTCTTTTTGCTGCTGTGTTCCTCTGTTATCATCACCATAACGTCTGACAAACTCTCGGACACAGGAGATAAAAGCAGCTGCAAATTTGTGTTGGGCAGGTAACTTAGAAACAGGTAAGCAGAGAGCTTGTCTATTCACAGTGCAGCTCTTCAAGTTTCTTTGTTCCTCTGCCTATGTGGAGGGGTGTGCCTTTTCTCCAATCAGCTCACACACGGTGTTTGTCCAGACTCCACACCCACTGCTGAAACAAGAAGAAACATTTCTAACATGATGTGCACTTTATAAAGAATGTAGAAAGCTGAAGACAGCAGATATACATGTAAAACTTATGTAGGGAGATTTGTCTCATCTCTGTGTATCAACTGAGACTGTTTACTTCACTGAGTATATGTGAGGGTTTACATCCACTTTAAGGCACATGTCGTATGAAAATAATCATTTTGGGGATGTCAAAATTTAATCATTAAGGTATAGGGAGCAACATGTTATTTTTCATCATAATAGTTCAGTTATTATATTAATACAAGGCTTATATTGCGAAGCAATCAGTGGATTTTACTAGAAAGTGGTATGATTTTTTCAGAGCAGACCTGACATAAAGCTATAGTTTTATATACTGTCATTAGCTGCTTAAACTATTGTTATAAATATGTAGCACATGTAAGGGGAGAAAAAATCCAGAATTATAACATCTGCAGCTTAGCTGCTGATATTTACCTAGCCCTACAAAAGACAGAAATGTCTAAGGTGGCCATCTCTCCCTGAGCTCCAAGTCCTGTCTTCATACTCAGCCGATGGTGACAGCGGCACACATAGCACTTGAATCCTTCCATCAGCTCCATAGCAGGTGAAATGATTAGGACAGTTTGTAGGCAGAGTTAATAAATCTCCCCATGTGTTGTATACAACAGTCAGAGATACTTAGCACTGCTAATGTTGTCAAAATCAGCATGATGCCTGAAAGCCTAAAATCAGGGAGCACTCCATACACCTGCAGGCATTAAATGACTGGATCCGTTATCCTGGTATTTGTTCGTATTAAACCTCACACTTTGTTATCAGCTGATTAGGTCTCAAAAGACTAATATGCCAAATTGTAAGCCACCTTTAGGCAAAAATAGTTAGTTCCATTAAGCTACTTTACATTAGATATATCTCCAACCAGACTGTTTGACGATTCCCTTTAATGTTCGAACAATTGTCAGCGTTTGTCAGATATGTCTGTCTGCTGTCTTATTGTGTGTCCATGTTGTTTCCTTGTTTTAAAGCCAACTGACTAATGAGATACCTGAGTAAGTAAAGTGTCTTCTCCTATCATCCATCACAGTCAATATGCATTGATCTCATCAGTTGTACTTGACATTCTACCCATCACATCAACATATTCTTAGATGCTGTTCACATCACCTGCTATGCAGACATGATCACCTCCTGACGTTATACCTGCTAATAAAGCAAGACATTACCCTCTACTGCCATCAGTGTGGTCCATTTTTACAGTGCCAGCCATCCTGTGCTTTCATTTGGTGAAACCTTTGTTTCCTTAGATCCCTTTAACCTCGGGTTTCAGGCATTTACTTTGGTTCATGAAGGCAAAACAAAGGTTTCATAGCCTATTATAAATAATTGGCAGACCATTGTGCATCTTCACTGTGTGTCCGTGTCTGTTCATGAGAGCCATCACTTAAAATTACCTATGAAATTTGAAGTGCTCCTAATAATTCACAAGGAGAATATTACCTTTATGAAAACCTATTGATAGGACAATTATCTATGCTCTAATGTGCTGAATGAGCAGTGCTTCAATCAGTACACACATCATATCCTATTAATGAGAAGAAGAAATCAAACTTCCCAGTGATGAGTGATAAAACTCATCATAATATCTGCTGTGCCATTCACAGGCTTGTATACTACAGAAGTACAAATAGTAGTAATATTAATAACAGTGTGCAGTAAACTGTCAGATTTTACCTTCACTGGTCTACAGCTTTCAGACAAATTAAAGATACATTTTGTTTCTAGGACTTCACGTTTTATTTTCTAAGGTTTAGTATTCCAGTTTTTTGTATAAACCCAGATTGATATGGATCTCACTAATAAAGTACTGTTATATGTACAGTGCCTTGCAAAAGTATTCATCCCCTTGACTTTTTACCAATTTTGTTACATTAAAGCCTTAAGTTCAGTGTTTTGTTAATCTGAATTTTATGTGATGAATCAGAACACAATAGTCTAAGTTGGTGAAATGAAATTAGAAAAATATATACATAAAACTATTTTTTTAGAAATAGAAAACAGCAAATTGGCATGTGCGTATGTATTCACCCCCTTTGTTATGAAGCCCATAAAAAGCTCTGGTGCAACCAATTACCTTCAGAAGTCACATAATTAGTGAAATGATGTCCACCTGTGTGCAATCTAAGTGTCACATGATCTGTCATTACATATACACACCTTTTTTTAAAGGCCCCAGAGGCTGCAACACGTAAGCAAAAGCTTAGTGGTGCAAGAGGCACCACTAACCAAACACTGCCATGAAGACCAAGGAACTCTCCAAACAAGTAAGGGACAATGTTGTTGAGAAGTACAAGTCAGGGTTAGGTATACAAAAAATATCCAAATCTTTGATGATCCCCAGGAGCACCATCAAATCTATCATAACCAAATGGAAAGAACATGGCACAACAGCAGACCTGCCAAGAGACGGCCACCCACCAAAACTCACGGACTGGGCAAGGAGGGCATTAATTAGAGAGGCAGCACAGAGACCTAAGGTAACCCTGGAGGAGCTGCATAGTTCCACAGCAGAGACTGGAGTATCTGTACATAGGGCGACAATAAGCCGTACTCTCCATAGAGTTGGGCTTTATGGCAGAGTGGCCAGAAGAAAGCCATTACTATCAGCAAAACAGCAAATGGCACATTTTGAGTTTGCGAAAAGGCATGTGGGAGACTCCCAACATGTATGGGGGAAGGTGTTCTGGTCTGAGACTAAAAGTTAACTTTTCGGCCATCAATGAAAACCCTATGTCTGTCGCAAACCCAACACATTACATCACCCAAAGAACACCATCCCCACAGTGAAACACTGTGGTGGCAGCATCATGTTGTGGGGATGTTTTTCAGCAGTCGGGACTGGGAAACTGGTCATAGTTGAGGGAAAGGTGGATGGTGCTAAATACAGGGATATTCCTGAGCAAAACCTGTACCACTCTGTGCGTGATTTGAGGCTAGGATGGAGGTTTACCTTTCAGCAGGACAATGACCCCAAACACACTGCTAAAGCAACACTTGAGTGGTTTAAAGGGAAACATGTAAATGTGTTGGAATGGCCTACTCAATCCAATAGAAAATCTGTGGTCAGACTTAAAGATTGCTGTTCACAAGCGCAAACCATCCAACTTGAAGGAGCTGGAGCAGTTTTGCAAGGAGGAATGGGCAAAAATCCCAGTGGTAAGATGTGGCAAGCTCATAGAGACCTATCCAAAGTGACTTGGAGCTGTGATGCAAAAGAAGGCTCTACAAAGTATTGACTTTAGGGGGGTGAATAGTTATGTGCATTGACTTTTTCTGTTATTATGTCCTATTTGTTGTTTGCTTCACAATAAAAAAAAAGGTTGTGGGCATGTTCTGTAAATTAAGTGATGCAAATCCTCAAACAGTCCATGTTAATTTCAGGTTGTGAGGCAACGAAACATGAAAAATGCCAATGGGGGTGAATACTTTTGCAAGGCACTGTATTTATCACAGCCCTGTTGTATTATAATGTAATAAGCCCAGTCTGACAAATTATTTTTTTGAGGGCAACAGCGCCACTTTCCTTTCACAATTTTTTGAAAAATAAACCCTTTTTGCTGTCTTTTGTGTGTTAGTGTGACAACAGAGGACAAACTAATTACTTACTGATAAATTCAGAGAACATTTAATAGTCATACAGTGATCTTGAGACATTCACAGAATATATGATGTGCTTGAATAATACCATTATTATGTTGTGTCAGTATTGTGTTGTTTTGTGTAACCCTTTCTTTGGATAAGAAAGCGAAATATGAATATTATGCTGCATACAATTGTCGCCATTATTTCTTTTGTAATCAGTAAAACTGCTTTTTACTGAGATTTGTCAACTGCAGCCATCACGTCATGCAAGAGATGGTTAGCTGATGTATCCGTACCATTAACCTCTATTCCTCAGAGATCCAAGTCAAATGTAACAAACAAGATTAGCGAGTCTCATACCGCCTCCGGCACAAAACCCAGGCAGGATCCATTTTTCTCCTGCTGGATTGAGTCATTTTGACACATATCCTCTATAGTACTATTCAGCCTGCAAAGTAATAAAATAATGTCTTTAAAAATGACCCTAATAATCCTAAATGTAGTGTCTCAACCAGCAGATGGGAGATTGCTGGGTGATGAATCAACGTCTCCCTAAGAAACTAGGGCAGAACATTGTCTGGATTATCCAAGAAAGGGAAAATTAGACCTTCATTTAATGCAAAGTCGACTTTCATTATGAAAAATGATTAATCACCTGGTAGCAGCTTTTCTAAAACTCAATGCGTCTGTCCTTGCAAAATACAAAGTTCTTATTTTAGATTCTAATGATGAGTACTGCTGAGCATGTGTGTAAATAGAACACCATGGGCACTATGGACTGATGGTGCTGCCTGCTGATTAAAGACGAGTAAAGATTTGGTCTAACCGTCCATTTCATGCTGGGATAATTCTGCTTGGATTTTGGTTCACCTGATCCAGATTGGTAATGTGTGTCCTTCTCATAAGGCCACTCTCCTGAAAAGTTTTGTATTCTGAATTGAATGCTAATATAATTATATTCAGTATATTTTTTTTTTGTTTTTTATTTTCATATAGCTTTATTTTTTGTCTCCATGGTGTTTAGTTACTAAAGCTAGAGAGGGCAAAATAAGTCACAATTCTGCAGATAAACCAATTATCTTCCAGGTTTTATTGCTAAACCTTAATTAAACAAGCTGAGGTTAGAAGCTGATTGGTTTCTCTGCAGAATTGTGACCAATTTTGCCCCCTCTAGCTTTAACAAATAAACCCCCATGTGTACATGCAGACCAAGAGACAATGACTGGGGTATGGACAAATGATGACACTGCTAGAAATGTATAAACAGTTTGATGTATGAACACCACTTTTTTTTTAAAAAAGCCACAGAGCCACTTTTTAAAAAAAAAAAGATTTGAACCTTTTGATTAAAATATAAGAAGAGAAAAGCATACATAAAGCCACGTGAAAAAGAAAAGTAATTAATATACTGAATATAATTATTATTATACAGGATTTATATAGCGTTAACAGTTTGCACAGCGCTTAACAAAATGAAGGCAGACATTACAATACAATTTGGTACAAAAGGAATCAGAGGGCCCTTTCAAAGTTTACAATCCAAGAGGGAGGGTCAATTGATACAAAAGTAATAGCTGTGGGGGATGAGCTGATGGAGAAAGTGAAACAGTGTATTAGTTGGAAGCCGGATAGGCTTCTGTAAAGAGAAAGGTTTTCAGGGATAGTCTAAAGATGGATAGATTAGGAGACAGTCAGACAGATTGGGGTAGGGAGTTCCAAAGGATGGGAGAAGCTCTGGAGAAATCCTGGAGGCGAACATTGGAGGAGGTGACAAGAGAGCTAGAGAGCAGGAGGTCTTGGGAGGACGGAAAAGAGCGTCTTGGTTGATATTTTGAGATCAGGTTAGTGGGGGCAGAGTTGTGAATGGCTTTGTCAACTATTCTTAGTACTTTGAATTTTATTTGTTGGGTGAGTGGAAGCCAGTGAAGGGATTGGCAGGGAGGGGACACTGAAGGGTTGGTAAGGTGGATGAGTATTGCAGCAGCATTCTTTATGGACTGAAGGGGGGATAGTCTATGTAAAGGTAATCCAATGAGGGGGGAGTTGCAGTAGTCGAGGCGAAAGAATTGAATTAGAAGCTTGGTGGTGTCGTTGGTTAAAAAGGGGCGTATTCTAGAGATGTTGCGGAGGTTAAATGCGGCATGATCTGGACAGGGATTGGATGTGGGCCTGAAAGGACAGTTCAGAGGGGGTAGTCAACTGTATCAAAGGCAGCGGAAAGGTCAAAGAGTAAGAGTACGGAATAGTAACCGTTGGTTTTAGCTGTTAGTAATTCATTTGTGAGTTTTAGGAGAGAAGTTTCTGTGGAGTGCTGCAGGCAAAATCCAGACTGAAGAGGATCAAGAAGGTTATTCTCAATGGGGTGTCTGCTTAGTCGGTTGTAGACTAGATGTTCAAAGAGTTTGGAGGCAAAAGAGAGCAAGGAGATGGGTCTTAGGTTGTTACGTTTGGTGGTGTCTATTGAGGCCTTCTTTGGTATGGGAGTGACAAGTGCATGTTTTAGAGGGTTGGGGAAGATGGAGAAGGAACACGGTCCAGGAGGCAGGAAGTTAGGTGGGCGTTAGAAACAAGTTTAGTGACTTCCTCTATAGTAGTTGGGTTAAACAAGGGAAGTATTGATTGTACAGGAGGAGAAGGAGTGTAATGTGAGGGAAATATCTGTAGAGTAGAGATCTTGTCACGAATTGTATCAATCTTATTTTTGAAGTGATTGGCAATCTCCTGGGTAGTGAGTAAGTTAGTGGGTGTTTGTAATGGAGGACGAAGTAGAGCGTTGAAGGTAGAAAAGTGTTGACGGGGACTGTGTGAGAGGGTGTTAATGAGAGTGATAAAGTAGGTCCATTTGGCAGTTAGGAGGCAAAATAAATGCATATATTAACCACATGCATTTAGCAGAATACTATATTTTTTGATGTCCTTTACCCCTTAAGGACCAAGCCTATTTCTGACACATGTTGTTTACAAGTTAAAATCAGTATTTTTTGCTAGAAAATTACTTAGAACCCCAAAACATTATATATATTAGTGATCAACCGATATCGTTTTTTTTATGCCGTTGCCGATATTTTGATCATCGGATATCTGTATCTGCCGATATCTGCCGATATTTTCGGACATGTAAAAAAATATATATTTTTTTAATTTTTATTTTTTCTAAAGGTACTCTTGTGGAGGGATCTGGGGATCTAAAAGACCTCAAACCCCTCCTCGGCACCGAAAAGCATTCAAAGCGCCAGGTTTGGCTGTTTTGAATGCTGTCAGTTTTTTTAATTCGCCGCTGAGTACCCGGAAGTGATGTCATGACATCACTTCCGGGTTTTTTTACTTAGAGACGCAGTACACTGGGTCTTCTCTTCAGCAGCGGCGGCGGGAGATCCGGGCAAGCCACGGAAGGCGGCGGGAGGGGGGCATCCCCTCCTGCTCCTTGTAATGACAGCCGAGCGGCTTCTCAGCCACGTCGGTTGTCATTACAAGTAAGCCGACCGTTGGCTATGAACACCGGTACTTGGATGATGCCTCTAGCTGCAGGCATCACCCTGATACAAGCACTTTCCCAAAATATCAGCAATATCGGTAAATCCAGAGGCCAATTCCGATCGGGGAAAGCGCATATCGGCCCTGATATATCGTGTTGCCGATAATCGGTCCATCCCTAATATATATATATATATATATATATATATATATATATTCGCAAAGACTCTGGAGAATAAAATGGTGCTCCTTGCAATATTTTATGTCACACGGTATTTGTACAGAGATCTTTTAAACACAGTTCATTTGGAAAAAATACACTTCACTGATTAAAAAAAAAAAAACAAAACCGCAAAGTTAGCACAATTTTTTTTGTATTTTGCCGAGTAAATAGATACCTAATATGTTACGGTTTTAAATTTCGCTTTAAAAAAATGTAACGGTTACCAGTTTAGAGTTAGAGAGGAGGTATTTTGCTAGAATTATTGCTCTTGCTCTGAAGATCGCTGCGATACCTCACATGTGGAATTTGAACACCGTTCACATTTGCAGGCACGACTTACGTATGCGTTTTTTTTCCCTATTTATTTTATTTTTTTAGATTTTTCAATATTCCTTAAAAAAAAAAAAAAAAAAAATCTGATCACTTTTATTGCTGTCACAAGGAATGTACACATCCCTTGTGACAGTAATAGGCAGTGACCGGTACTCTTTATGGAGGAATCTGGGGTCTAAAAGACCCCAAATCCCTCCTTTGCACTTAAAAGTATTCAAACGCTAAATTGGCATTTTTGAATACTGTCACTTTTTTAAAATCAGGCGCCATTGGCAGCTGAGTAAACCGGAAGTGACATTTATGACAAGGTTACTTCATCTGAGACCCAATCGAAACCGAATACAGCTTTGTTCGGGAATCTGACCAGCCGGCATACGTGCTGGCTGGTCGCTCGGGTCTCCCAGTGGGACATGAGACCCGGGCAGAGCGGTGGAAGGGGAGGACGTACCCTCCCACTCCATGTGACAACGGCTGCTGAGCCGCATCTGTTGTTATCACCAGAAAGCCGACTGCCGGCTCTAGAAAACAGTACCGGGGCGATGCCTCTAGCTGCAGGCAACACCCCAGTGCAACCACTTCTTCAAGCCAATGTACAGGTACGTCGGTTTGTGGGAAATGGTTAAATCAGACCTCGCTGACTACAGGCACAGAGTCTTCAAATGTTTCCACACCAAAACTGCTTACATATATGGATAACATAAAAAGTATATAGCTGTATACAAATTGCACACCCACCCAGGCAAACTTTTAAAAGGTCCCTAGGATGATAAGAGTTAAAGCCGAACTAAACTCAGTGATCCTTACATTGATGCAATGGTATGATGCCTGGGAGGTCCCACGCCAGAACTGGCATCTTCTCCCCCAGCTTCGTCTGGGTGCTGGTCTTCGACAATCTTGTATGGCAAGTGTTTAATGACGTCACTCCTGTGCATGTGCAGTCATCCCGCCACACAGACACTGAGCTTCTCAGTGTTCATTCTACAGAAGACTGTTTTCAGGTACGTAGGTTCATTTATTGCAAAAGTGACATTGCTTGTCTCTTTTGCAATAAAGAGTCTGTCTGCTCACAATTTTTTTAATATTAGAGTTTAGTTCTACTTTAAGATATGCACATTTTTGGAAAAAAAACAGTTTAGTATTCCTAATGCAACCTAAATTATATTCAGTGGCCTTGTTCCCACAGCAGGATTCCTCTCTGTCCTAGCTAGAATTCTCCAACTGAAAAATAAATGGATCTCCAGTGATAACAATTTTAAAGAATAACTATACATTCATATATAGTGGGGAAAATAATTATTTGATCTCCTGCAGATTTTGTAAGTTTGCCCACTTACAAAGAAATGAGTATCTATAATTTTTATCATAGGTGTATTTTAAATGATAGAGACAGAATATCAACCAAAAATCCATAAAAAACACGATACAAATTTTATAAATTGAGTTTAGAGGATCAAATAATTATTTTCCCCACTGTAGTTATTTAAATTGGAACTTTACTCTGTCTCTTTTGCAATAAATGCTCGTTCACTGCCTGCTAGCAAGTTTTTTTTGGATTGTACATTGTCATTTATACACAGCTCAGTGTACAATCTCATCATGCTGTGGGTGCTAGAATGAATTAACTTGCATACGTGGGAGTCATCTCATCCTATGCCAGTCAACCATGATGGCTGAAAAAGCCAAACCCAGTGAAAGTGAAGAGGTCAGTGGTGATGAAGGCGCTTGGAGAGGAGGCGAGTGGACCTAATTTACACTTTAGGTTATCTCCTTCCCCCAGGATTCTTAAGCTGGCCATGCACTGATTGAAATTATTTTGGTTCACCAGTGACCGGACAAATTTCGATCATTCGATGGTGCATTATAGAACATTCACTGTAGAGATCTCTGCCAGGACAGATGAAGAGGAGACGGAATGCAGGACACATTCAGGATCAGTTGAATACATTTGATTTTGATTTATTAATACTGAGCATATGTTTTTGTCAAAGGTGCAGAGATCAAAAGTCCAGCAAATCGGACCCCCCATTTAAAACAATAAGGCATATGTTATATAAGCAAATATTTCAAATTAAAGGCAGATGTTGGTGACCCTTAGCATATGTTTTTTGACAAGGTGAATGTGCTTTATTGACAGGTTGCACTTGTGGCAATTCACTCTATATATGTTCGACTTTATCAATAGTTTGCAAGCAATCTGGGTTACCCTGATTTTTGTTGCCGATTCTAGTGTACAACAGCAATAAACATCAACAGCATATAATGCCAACAGCGCACGCCAAATGGAAAAGGATTTAGGAAAACTAGAAGAATGGTCAGAACTCTGGCAACTGAAATTTAGTGTGGATAAGTGCAAGATAATGCACCTGGGGAGTAAAAACCCAAGGGCAGAATATAGAATATTTGACACAGTCCTGACCTCAGTATCTGAGGAAAGGGATTTAGGAGTAATTATTTCAGAAGACTTAAAGGTGGGAAGACAATGTAATAGAGCAGCACGAAATGCCAGCAGAATGCTTGGATGTATAGGGAGAGGTATAAGCAGTAGAAAGAGAGAAGAGTTTAGAGAAGAGCTACTAAACTAGTACATGGATTGCAGGAAAAAACTTACCAGGAAAGGTTAAAGGACCTTAACATGTATAGCTTGGAAGAAAGAAGAGACAGAGGGGATATGATAGAAACTTTTAAATACATAAAGAGAATAGACTCGGTAAAGGAGGAGAGCATATTTAAAAGAAGAAAAACTACCACAAGAGGACACAGTTTTAAATTAGAGGGGCAAAGGTTTAAAAGTAATATGAGGAAGTATTACTTTACTGAGAGAGTAGTGGATGCATGGAATAACCTTCCTGCAGAAGTGGTAGCTGCAAATACAGTGAATGAGTTTAAGCATGCATGGGATAGGCATAAGGCTATCCTTCATATAAGATAGGGCCAGGGACTATTCATAGGATTCAGATATATTGGGCAGACTAGATGGGCCAAATAGTTCTTATCTGCCTACACATTCTATGTTTCTATGTTTCTTATGTGATGCCTGAATGGGTCTCCACGGAGCACCTTTTGGGCAAAGAGGGTTAAAGCTGAACTTTAATCTGCTTATATTTTGCTTTTGCCGGCCCTTCGCTTTCCCTCTTCATCTATGCTATCAAAATTTTTAAATAAAATTGTTTTCATTACATATACTGATTTAGACCCAGAAATATTTGCTGCTAGCAGCATTATGTATTTAGCTTCATATATCCCCTAACCTTCCAACTTTTTTTTACAATGGAGAAATGCTGTTAATGTTATTTTAGATAGAAAAAAAGCTAACTTATCATAGAGGTTGCCAAAGAAAGTCCAAAAAATATGGTTCCCCTGGCTGTCCTCCCCCACTTTAGTTCACCTGCTTCTATTCTTACTAGTCTGTCCCATTAAGTAATCATGCTTTATTACTATGTTCTGTAGTGAAAGGTTCTTGTTCTGTGTTTTTTGCTGTATTTATACCCTGTATCTTCTGGTGTGTCCCAAGTCGTATATTTGTTCTAACCTGAACTGTAATGTCCTTTTATATTTCATTGGCATTTCTGCCTTATACAAGAATTATAAAGTAGTAAATACCGTAACAATTTGTTCCTTGTATGACTAAACGTTTGAAACGTAATAAATATTGCTTGGTTTAATATAGCTTCCTAAAGATGCACTCTGCTTCAGTACTCCTCTCAAGACCCCCCCAACCCTGATGCAAGCAGTGGGTGGGCTCTTGGGAGGAGTTGTGCAAATATTAAAAGGCCTTGATGGTGTCTGGAAGAGTAGGTATTGTGTACAGACTGCCCTAGGTAAATCCCACATGGGATGCTCGATGTTCATGACTGAAAAAAAATAAAATCCAATGCATTAAAAAGGGGCAGGCCAGGGACAGTCAGACTTTGGAGGAAAGGACTAGGCCTCCAGCCAGGAAGTGAGGTGTGCTCTATCTGTCCTGGTGCAGTTTCTAATGCACACTGTGAGAAGCTTACAGTGTGCAGTACTATTGCACTCTACCGCTTTTTTAGTACAAGAGAGGAACCTGTACAGCTTTACAAGACTGAAGTTAGGGCTGAAATTCAGCCTTAATTTTCAAGGAGCCCCTTGTCCTCAGGCCATATAACAGCCTATGTTATAGTAGTTTTTTCATGTTTACTAAGATTTACCAGGAAATCTAATTTAATGAAGGTAAGTGGGGTTTTGTGGGTGGGGGGTGGTTGGTGAGGAGTCTTTGTTTGCTATTTATCTCTGCTGCTGCTTACTGCATGCCTCCCCCTTTCTTTCTGCCTCCTAAGTCATGCCCCTGTGGACAATCCAGATGACCCCAGGTGAGTTCTCACTGCACTGCTTGCTATGTTGCTTCTCCATATGTGACTCATTGTAATGTTTTGAATGCACACCAGAATCCCCTGTATTTTTATTGGTTGTGCACTATACATAAATGGCATAACGAAAGTTGTGCTCACTTAATATTTCAATTCTGACAGGGACGCAAACACATCACAGTTATGCAAATAACTAATATTGGGATTCATTTGCATGTAAATTATTTAAATGTGTAATTCTAAAAAGTTAAACATGTATTCATAGCACAGCAAATACAATGCAGAAAAACTTTGTATTATTTTTGTATAGTTACTGTAAGACACATTTACGGAGCACTGTGTGCACATTGTGAAAAAGATGCTGCAGAAGTACATTGTTCCATACAACCTGTTATTACGTGTGAACCTACCTGATCTTTTCACACAAAATGTACATTATTTCCCTCCCTAATATTACACTGTGACAGGACTGTAAATAAAATGGCTAAATACTACATATTAAAGTATTTAGTCACATTTGATTATATTAATATAAATGGAAACCACCTGCGCTCTTTGGTGATCACACTATATTGTCCTATGGTAAAGACTTTTAGAAAAGTCATCATTCGATTTTATGAAGGACTGCAGCGGAATATATAGAGGAGAAGCAAAGCAACATGCCATGGTAAATTTAGGTACTGAATGGAGCCCCCTAGCTAGCCAGGGTAAGGGGGGGTGGGTATTTATTGTTTGGTGATTTGACATGTACAATAATAAAAGTGACCAGACATGGCCAGTGTATAAATTCTGTTAGAAGGAATATTAGGGGGCACAGTCTGCATTCTGTGACTTCCCAATGAAATGCAGCTCTCCTACTATCCCTAATATGTGGTGGAAGATTTGCTGATCTATGGCCCCTCATGAACCACCACTGATAGGCTATGCCAAGAATATCCCAATTCATATGACAGGTGAAAGAAAGTGGGTGGGTGACGACAAGTTAAAGAATCAAGGCAAACTTTACATAAAATTTGCTGGATTGGAAGTGCACATTGAATACACAATTCCATCCTTTTATAGTGCGCAACCAACAAAGATTGTTCTGTTGTGAGCAAAAGAAAGTAACTGCAATCACATGATTATCATATGACATAACATCATTCCACCAACATGCTACAAGTGGTGAATTACTCTTCTGCCTAGCCATTCCAAAGAACACATGGACACATCTCAGCATACCAGCTACTTTTCTTATTTGACCCAGCTGGAAACCCCCTAATGCCAACAGGGCGTGAAAACTTATGAAAGGGGAACTCCATTATAGAAAAGATATTCTACACTCTGCCCACTATTTCCTTTCTCTCACAGATGTCCTTCTATATTAACAGAAACCAGCACACCCACTCCGGTCTCTTTACAACTTGGCTCTTCCACACAAGATTTTCCAGCCATGAGTGTGTTGGAGTTTAATATCAAGCTTAATATCAAGAGAGAGTTGTCCTACTTTAATATTAGAGGAGACTTTATGTAACACACATTACTTCCTAATGAAAATAAAATGAAATAATGAGTAAAAAATGAAAATACTTGTGTGATGCCATGCTTAAAACCAATAATGCAAAATATATACGGTGTGTGTGTGTGTGTATATATATATATATATATATATATATATATATATATATATATAATCAAAAGTCTATGTATCTAGTGCTAATTGGATCGCTCACACCTGAACACACTCTCATAAATTGTGTATAAACTATACAAATGTAAACCAAATGGTGCCACGCTCCTCTATACCCAAAAATGTACACTCACCGGCAACAATATTAGGTACACCTGTTCAATTGCTTAGTAACACAAATTGCTAATCAACCAATCACATGACAGCATTAAGGCATCTAGATGTGGTGAAGACGACTTGCTGAAGTTCAAACCAAGCATCGGAATGATGAAGAAAGGGGTTTAAAGTCACTTTGAACTTGCCATAGTTGTTGGTGCCAGACGGGCTGGTCTAAGTATTTCAAAAACTCACGCACAACTATCAAAAATAAAAAATATCAAAATATCCAGTGAGTGGAAGTTGTGTGGAGGAAAGTGTCTTGTTGATGTCAGAGGAGAATGGGAAGACGGTTTGAGATGATAGGCAACATGGTTTGAGATGATAGGCAACAGTAACCACACGGTACAACCAAGGTGTGCAGAATACCATCTCTGAACGCACATTACATCGAACCTTGAAGCAGATGGGCTACAGTAGCAGAAGACCACACCGGGTGTCACTCTTGTCAGCTAAGAACAGGAAACTGAGGCTACAATTTGCACAGGCTCACCAAAATTGGACAATAGAAGATTGAAAAACCTTTGCCTGGTCTGATAAGTCTAAATTTCAGCTGCGACATTCAGATGGTAGTATCAGAATTTGGCATAAACAACATGAACACATGGATCCATCCTACCTTGTATCAATGGTTCAGGCTAGTGGTGGTGGTGTAATGGTGTGGGTGATATTTCCTTGGCACATTTTGGACCACTTAGTACCAATTAGGCATCATTTACACCATGGCCTACCTGAGTATTGTTACTGACCATGTCCATCCCTTTATGACTACAGTGTACCCATCTTCTGATGGCTCCTTCCAGCAGAATAATGCACCATGTCACAAAGCTTAGATCATCTCACCACTGGTTTCTTGAACATGACAATGAGTTCACTTTTCTCCATTGGCCTCCACAGTCACCAGATCATAATCCAATGGAGCACCTTTGGAATGTGGTGAAACAGGAGATTTGCATCACAAATATGCAGCCGACAATTCTTCAGAAACTGCATGATGCTTTAATGTCAATATGGACCAAAATCCCTGAGGAATGTTTCCAACACCTTGTTGAATCTATGCCACGAAGAATGAAGGCAGTTCTGAAGGCAAAAGGGGTCCAACCCGGTACTAGCAAGGTGTACCCAATAAAGGGGCCGGTCAGTGTATATCACTAAGTGATAATGTTACTGTCTCCGTCTCCATATCACAAAAAATATAATAGCAGTAAATAAAAATATATAAATTTATAAATCAAAATTTCTGACAAAAAGAAAAAAAATTAGTGTCCAAAAATTTATGAATAACCAGTTCATCAATGTCCTTTGTTGTGGTAAGAACTTAAAAATCACCAATTCCAGCAAAACATGACCCTACTGTAAAGTTGTTTGTGTTTCCAAAAAGTACAGCTTAATCAAAAAAGTGTCCACCACTCTGTGCTGCAAAACTCTTCATGCAGAAGTGACTGTCCCTTCACCAGATGTTCCCTCACCTGAGGGTTAAGGCCAAAGAATGGTCTGTATGTGCCTTTTTCCCCACCATGGGGATCTTTAGTGATATATTCCACTTCTATAGAAACCTCAGGGCTTAAATCTCCTCTCCTAGGGTTCACTTCCTCTCATCAAAGTCACCGTAAAAGATAAGTATGCATAGTGCTTATCCGTAAAAAATAACCGGTGATTATTTAAATACATCTAATACCATAACATTCACATTTGCATGGTGCTGTAAGTGCACCAGACTATAAACAGCATAAAAACATAGCCATAAGCTGAGAATACAAATTGCATGTAGTTTGTTTACCACAATTCCTCATGTAACAGGCACGCCATGACGTCAGAAGGCCCCTCCCCTACGCATTGCGCCACAGGGTCACATGGCTTCCTCAGGGAAAATGTGAGTGTTTTGCTATTAGATGTATTTAAATAAAGACTGGTTATTTTTAAGGATAAGCACTATGTATAGTTTTTTCTATGGTGACTTAGATGAGAGGAAGTGAACCCGAGGAGATTTAATCCCTAAGGTATCCATAGAAGTGGAATATATCTAATGATCCCCATGGTGGGAAAAAGGAGCATTAAGATCATACTTTGTTCTTATCCCCGAGGTGAGGGCACATCTGGTAAAGAGACATTAACTTTTGCATGAAGAGTTTTGCAGCATAGAGCGGTGGACACTTTTTGATTAAGCTGTGTTTTTTGGAAACACAAGCAACTTTACAGTAGTCACATCTTGCTGGAATTGGTGATTGTTAAGTTTTATACCACAATCAAGGACAAGAATGACCTTGTTATTCATATATTTTTTGACACTTAACATTTTTTTTGTCAGAAATATTGATTTATTGATAAATTATATTTTTTCATTTTTTATTTACTGCTATTATATTTTTTGTGATATGAATCTCTGTATGAATCTAAAGAGACAGTAACAATATCATATAGCGATATCCATTTTTTGGTAATAAAGGAGCGCGGCACCATGTGGTTTACGTTTACACATAATAAGATGCTACAAAATCTGCTCGATTGTCAGCTTTTGTGGGACATATCCGAATTCTGTCTGTACCTTTTACATATATATCTCTTCACACCCCATATCAACTAAATGTGGAACTTGCAAGCTGTTTGTGATGTTGTGTTGCTGTGTTGTTAGTGTGCACCGTCATTGTGCTGTATGCATACTTTTTACATGTCTCAAAGCTTAACTGTGTACTAAAACACTCTTACAAGGAAATATATCTTCAAATCTTAAATGTGGAAACTGGGATCAGCGGTTTAACCATAAATATTGAGTGACCATAAAAATAAAACCTTCAAGTCATAGATGTTGTAAATATAGCTAAGTACAACTTGGTTCATATAACCAGTGATTAGATCAGCTGAAAGAAGAACTGTGTGAGCTGAGCAGGTTGGCTCAAAACTTTCATATGTATTTAAAAATGCTAAATGATTTAGAACAGAGCCTTTCATCAGGTACCATAACAATTACCACAACAAGTTTATGTACAAAAAATACAAGACCTGAGTTGGGAGCATGTGCAAGTTCAGGGGAAATTGTCTAACCCACCATTTCACAGAGTAGTGTAATTAGTTTAACCCAAAAGAGGCTACAGACAAAATACTAGAAATAAAAAAAATACAACAATGAAGGTTTGCTTTGGCCTCCACAGTTGGAATGACGGGCTTCAAACTACTTAGTGATTTATTCTGCGCAGCACATTTAGCAAAACAATATCTTTAGTTGCTTGTAACATTAGGCTTCGAATTGGCTCTTGATGCATAAAATAGGGGATCTAATTGTGATTTGTGACATACAAAGTAGACAATAGTGATGAAGGTTATACAACCCCAGTGTTATTATGGGAAGATGGCCCAACAGCAGCTTCACACTCGTAAAATAAAAAAAATAAATAAAAAGTGTTACGGTAAAGTCCATTAGTAATGTAAAGAGGAATTACAATTTTGCCCTATTCAGCTGCACTGTCGATTTAGGTATTACACAGTCCTGTGGTTCTGTTAGTATAGGACACTTAATATACTCTGCCTGCCTTTTAAATACCTGGTGTATGTTGTATGAATTTTAACAATCATGGTTTACCTTCTACAGTGAGAAGGCACTGCTGACCAACGAATTTGAGCTGAGCATCAAGACTGAAGCCACTCAGGGTCTGATCCTCTGGAGCGGAAAAGGCACGGAACGTTCTGATTACATTGCCCTTGCTGTGATAGGAGGCTATGTTCAAATGATGTACGACCTTGGATCTAAACCAGTTGTCCTCCGGTCTACGGTACCAGTTAACACCAACCAGTGGATTCGCATCAAAGCTCTAAGGTAAATGTTATGCCAGTTGATTTGTCGGCAAAATGTCTCTGGTGTTTGGGGAAAAGTTTATAATTAACAATTAAGATTAAAAAAAAAACTTACAAATTAATGAGGATAAAACTTGGAACTGGTTCTCATGATATTTGTTTCTGGCAATAACATTATCATCATATGCCAATTCACACATTCCTAATAACCTCTTTCAACAGAAAAGCTATAGCTCAAAGCATGGGACATGTAGGTTGGGCAGAATAATAACTATTTCTCCTTGGTATATCCCTGAGTATACCTGAGTAGTTTTTCGTAGACAGCGGAGAATCTCAGCAAAATGCCTGGGGCTGAGCTGAAAGAGAGAGCTCATGATATACAGAAGATAATTCTAGACATGAGACACTAAAGTCTGGTACTAATCAGCCTATAGCGTGTTCAATTAAGCTTTGACAAAAAAAAAAAAAACTGAAAGTCTGCACCAGAAGAGCTGCACCAGATTTTGTACTCTCCACTTTCAGTAAATCAACCCCAGTATCTTATACGTATAAAAACGTTGGAAGGAGGGATGTTGGTTGGTTTTGATAAATGGATCCCCATTCCTAGTTGTGCCAGTAGGCATGAACATTCTCTTCCACAAATGATCTTCCCTATTGTGACCATAACCATTGTGTACAGAGGTGAATGGTGTAAGGGATGGGGCTTGAGATCACCTGGCCAAAATACCAGTTTTAATTCTTATTATTATTATTATTTTTTTTTAATTATAGTAGATAACTGCTTTACCAACCCACCATTTTTACAGAATAGTGTACCCCAAAATTAGGTTGTCTTTACGAATGGGGTAGTTTTATTATACTAAACTAAAGTGTTGTTTATGATTCGAGCTACTGTTTGTCTAGGACAGGGTAAAAATCAAAAATCCAAGGGAGACGTGGGCTCAAAACCCTCGTTCATTATATCCACTTTTGATACGTGTGGCCTAATCCCAGAAAAGCAGCTGCCCAGCTATTAAAAATGGCTGCCTCACTGTGGGTATTTACTAAATACAGCAATAAGAATACTACTCCATTGTTGAAAGGCTGAAGATGGCATAATTAGTTTTCTGGTGAACTCCCATTACAGTTTTGTAATCGGGGTTGGCATAGGCAAGGATGCCTTACCTTCATGAGACGTTAGCATCTGCGTAGGATTATCCATCAGTCCGTTGTGCCCTTCAGTGCCCCCTGGGATAAGAATAGAGCAAGGCATCTGTAGAATGGTGAGCGGGCGGGAAAGCTAACATAGGCGTGCTGAAGCTTGCCTGCTGCGGATTCCAGGGCATTCCAATAGACCATTCTATCTCCATTGCTACTACAGAGACCTGTGCAACAAACACTAAGGGGTCTATTTATAAATATTTTTACATATAAGATTAACACAACTTTAACACAGGATTCACACATGTTTCCAGTTAAATTCAATTAAAAAATGTGTGATCTTGGGTAAAAGGTATATAAATCTTGCATGGAAAAACGTATAAATAGATCCCTGTCTAGCCAGTCAGGTTTAAAGTTGCTGTAATCGTCAGTAACCCAGGCAGCAAAAAAGCACACTTTTTTCCTTAATTATAATAGATATCAAAGGTTTATTATAAATCTTCAAACCATCCACTGTCCAATTATAAGAACCTGGGTGGGGAAAATAACTTGACTTGATACCTTCATGGTTCCAGCATGGTATATAGTTGTGATATTCTTTTAAGAACAGGCAGTTCTTTGACAAGGTTTGATAATGAGAACTTTGCAGAACTCATAGCTTTGTATGAGCGTAGGTTAAAGGCAAAATATAAAATTATACTTCATGTTGCAGTCCTGCTGTTACATTTTTGTATCAATCATCTCTGCATGCTTCTCTTACAGGTCAGCCGCTTCAACAGCTGATTATAACAGATAGGAAAGGGGAATGCTGGGGAAATTTTCAGTCCTAGGCTTTGTTCACACTGAGGTGGCTCTATCTACCTCAAAACAAAACTCCTAATTTTGTGGGGGATTTCGTTTAAAGTGGGAGTACACTCCCTTTGTTGATTTTTACCTATACCCAAGCCTAGAATAAGGCTTACCTATAGCTACATTAAATATCTCCGAAATGTGCACCAGGAGATATTTACTTTAGAAGTGGCCGGTGACGCCACCAGCGTGCTGTCCATTCAGAACTCCGTGCCGCGTCTATAATGCCTGCATGCATGTGCAGGAGTGACGTCATTGTAGCTCGGCCATTCATACGGCCGAAGCCCCGAAACCTGGAAGGAAGATCAGGTAATGATAGAAGCACCTACAACACAGCGTGTCGCTGGAGGGCTTCGTGTTTAGGGAAGTCTGTCATAATGTGCTCGTTTTCGGTGCATACTAGCATATTATGACTTAAACTTCCCGGGCCCAATTTTTTTTCATTTATTTTTTTGCTGCAGTTTACTACAGCTTTGAGACTAGCACTCCTTGTACAAATTGGCCTTGTTCCTAACACATAAACCAAATGCAGGAATTATTTACAAAAATGACATGATTGTGACTATTCCAGTCTCTGAGGAAAAACTGTTATTCTTGCCTATAACTACCATTCTCGTTTTTATTCTCCGTTATTTCATTTAAAAATGAGAACCTAAATTGACCAACTGAATATTTCTTCTTTCAGGGAGCTTCAGCCATGAGACTCACAATGTTTATTCACTGGAGTAGAATTAGGGAACTTTATGGATATACTAGTGCCTGCGTTCTTTGGCAGAAGAAGAGTTAAGCTATGCAAGATCTGCAGTTACACTACATTCCATGAGGGGCAGGACTCTCCATGGGGACTGGCAGGCCATGCTTTTGGCTAGCTGCCGCCCATGGAGGGATCATTGGGGATCTCAGCGCTTTAGATGTTTTAGATGCCAGGGCTTGGCTACCAGGGACACAATGTACTCTGCAGTTGCACAAATTATAAAAACATTGGGGGTCATGCTGCACCAAGATACCGTAGGAATTGTAAGATGCAGATTTCATTGGTAGTATTCAAAATTAACCCTAGTGTAGCATTTTATGAGATTGGTGCAGGAACAAAACTGATGATCAACTGGTGATCTTTGTATTGGTATGGCCTTATATTGTTTAGGGTAAACTACAGTAACATATCACAATCTAAAAAGCAGCCTTTATTACTCTGTCCACTCTCAGCAGTTGATTAATTATTATTTATTGCCACAGGTAGAGAATATCAATGCTTACTTGTCTTGATTTCTCATGTTATTCAGGTAATACAGCCCCTAGAATCAAATAGGAAAAAGAAGAGTGGGCAACTTTATACTAGTATGTGAAAAAAATTAATATCGGCCTCGGCTGGTATGACAGACAAGGAAGGCACTCTATCATACAGTTCAAGCTTACCTGCCCCATCCTGCCTCCTGTACATTACTATTGGCCGATGAGGCAGCACGCCCTAGTGATAGGCCAATAGGAACATGTAGGAGGCAAGAAGGAGGAGGAAAAACTCCAACACTACCAAAGGTTTGCCTGTAAGAACTGCCCAGCTTTTAGGCATAGCAGTAAAACCCAAAGGCTGTTGCAGATATGTGCAATTTATTCCCAACAATAGTTTCTTTGTATTGTAAACTACTGACAGATTTGCTTTAAGTAGCTGTAAACATTGCAGATGTCAGTACAAGATAGGTTGTCTGATTTGTTATACCTATTGTAATTTCTCCACACATTAGCACACAAGCACAGAATGAAGCCGGGGGATCCTTGCACTGCAGGCCCTCAGGTACAGTTTTCTCTCCGGCATAGAGAACAGTACAATAGTGACATCACCAAATCTCACTCCAAAACTTTATAAACTAGAAGTCAGAGACTACATTACATTTCACACAGCATATGTGCAGCTATGGGACTCCAGGCCCAGTCACATGCCAGAAAGTGCACACGTTTGGAGTTTGAGTCCTCTCTAAGCACCAAATAAGCTCACTCCCTTTTTTTATACTGATTGAATGGCAGCAGGAATAAAAAGGAGAATATAGTTAAAATATACCACCTTCATGTAGCACTGTCCAAGACAAATGTGTGGTTTGCTCTATATCTAGACACTATTACCCTTTTAAAAATGGAAAAGACCTTCTGCTAATTTTTTCTTAACTTTGTCTTCTAGAAATAACAGAGATGGCATCTTACAAGTTGGCAACGAGGCACCAGTTTTTGGTTCATCTCCGTTTGGGTCTAAACACCTAGATACTGATGGAGCCTTATGGCTGGGTAAGTCTCATTTTGTAGAATTGCAATGAAAAAACTCACAACTTTTCTAGTATTCATTTTCATTCATAAACATAATTTATCTGACCTTCACATTTCTTCATGTTAGCTGTTCCTTGTTTGAATGACTTTATTTTTAATGTTAATTTGTAGATTCTCCTTAGTTGCTATTTGTTTGTTTATCAGGCTTTTTAATTCACATCCTTGCTGAGAAACCTCTGATATTCCAAGATAGGCCACATAGAATGTATTCAGTTGGTCTGAGCAGGCCAAAAGATATACAGTATACTGAAGTAGAGAAATAATCACTGTGCACCCCACCCCAAAGTGGTATGGAAACAGAGTTTGTAACTATGGAATATATCCCATTAAAATATAGATTTACAATCATTCACATAAAACTAAATTTGTGAACACTTTTTTGTGATTTTTTTTTTATTGTTTGAAGATCACATTCTTATATAAAACTGTCATTTTATTTAAAGGAGAATTATAGCCAAATCTTTTTAACTACACTTCTATGGATCAGAGTGCAGGCCAGTGCAGGCCGGTCCAGGCTCTGAAATGATCCTAACATATGAGCCTCTGAGATACTGAGCCAGTTGCTTCCTCCCCCACCCCCTGCACATACCAGCACTCCAGTGAGTGCTGGAGGGGCAGAGCAGAGAGTCAGTGACTGACAGTCACCAGCTCCCTGCAGCCTGTAGACCGAGAGTTGAGTGATCAATGGTCTTTGATCGCTCAGTTCTCGGTCTTAGAGCCAGCGGGGGACTAATGCTGCAACCACCTAGGTGAGTATAATTTTTATCTATACCCATACTTCTCTTTTAAAGGGATAAAGTAATTCTTGGCCAGCCAGCTCTACTTGTAAGTCAGTTAAGTTAATAAAGTGATCAGTACAGAACAAAAGAATATGGCCAGCCTAAAACAGAATTCACAGTGATCAACTATTGTACCAGCAAGTGCACTAAACTATAGAAAATGAGTGCTTGAGGTAATTACAGTAAAACCATTACAATATTATCTTAATGCATTCATGTCACCATGTTGAAAAACAGGCTGTAAAAGATGAGGTTCAATACTTACCTGTCTGGTGGGCGGAGTCAAAGCTTCCTTTTCTTCATGAAATACAGACACCATTGCTGTCTAACAGACACTTCCAGGTATTTCAGATAACATGTCCTTCGCCTTACACTGTGGTTCCTACCACCAGTTGCTATGTCACTACTAGGTTCTGTCCTGTAGTGATGTAGAAACCAGCAGAAGGAACCACAGTGCCATCTGATGGACAGGTAAGTGTTGATATGTTACTTTTTTATAGGCTGCCCTTGCTCTATGTTTTTTAGTATGGTGACCAGAATTTTTTAAATCTAATTAAAACATTTATTTAAAAAATAGTATTATATAGAAGTAAACAACAGGGACACACTAATGTAAAATCTTCATACACTTAATGAAATAAAATCTACATTTGATTTCCTCATTAACAAATTACAGATGTGTGTTGCAGAGGATTAAACTGCAGAGCATGCAAGACTGATACTGTCTATGCATTTTAATTCTATATAGTATTCTCGTAGACTGAAAATTAGCAGGATAAATTACTGCTGTATCATCATGGAATTTGTAGATTGCAGTGCTTCTGTGGGAGCATATACGCTGTCACCGGCATGATAGCTAATACCTTCCAGGTTTAGTCAGTATACCAACGTACTCGTGTTCTGTCAAGTCAGGACAGGATTGAGTGATGCCTGCCATACTTGGCTGTTTAGGAATACAGGGACTTTCCAGTCTCACAAGTTCCACAGATTGAATCCCCGTTGATGTGATCACTATCTGACTGGATTTGTGTATCTACTCTAAGCAGAACAGGTGTGTAACCCAGCAGTCGGTATCTCCAAACCTGCTGTGGAATTGGTTATCATGTGCTGCATTGAATTAAAAGAAAGTTATCAAAACATTTTCAGTGAAAGGACATTAGTATGAGCTTACTATATGTGCAAATAATACGTTCACTTCCAAATTTCAGTGCCTGACAACAGGCCCTACGACCCCCTGCCCACACTCCCTGCACCTGCATTTATCCGAACATGTACAAGTTAATGTCACTGAGGACAATCAGCACAAACAGAATAGGAAAGCAGTGGGGAAAATACTGGCATGTAAAAAAAAAAAAAAAAAAGTCGCCACCTGGAATTAATTAAGCAACAAACTAAACTAAGCATGCAGTAACAATCTGATTGGATAGTTACTGCATGTGCCCAAAGAATGAGGTCAGCTGACTACCTGAATATACTAAATGACCAGATTATTTCATCAATGGATTTTGTTCTTCCTGGATGGCACAGGCATATTCCAAAATGACAATGCCAGGAATCATCTGGCTCAAATTGTGAAAGAGTGGTTCAGGGAGCATGAGACATCATTTTCACACATGGATTGGCCACCACAGAGTCCAGAACTTAACCCCATTGAGAATCTTTGGGATGTGCTGGAGAAGGCTTTGCGCAGTGGTCCGACTCTTCCATCATCAATACAAGATCTTGGTGAAAAATAAATGCAACACTGGACGGAAATGAATCTTGTGACATTGGAGAAGCTTATCGAAACAATTCCACAGCGAATGCATGCTGTAATCAAATCCAACAAAATATTAGATTGTGTCACCTTTTTCTTTTTGGCCAGGCAGTGTATATATGCCCTATATAACCATCTTTGCCTAGTGAACTTGGGTGAAACTCATCTGACAATCTCAATGAAGAGCTGCTTGCTTTAAGGGGTTTCTGTACTAAATTTGAAATTCCTTATTTATAGGCCACAGAGAAAAGCGAATACAAAAATTATTAGTATATATAAAGTAAAACTCAGTAATACCCGAGTTGGGAAAGGAAAAAAAAACTGTTAGGATTTTGCTGCCTTGATACTGTGGGTGAGCTTTCTCTTTGTTTCCTTCCTACCAAAGCGATAACTTCCTATCACAATAGGAGGTGAGAGGAGATCATTTAAAAAAGTAGTAAACACTTTGAAATCTGTGCCATTTTAGTCATTAATGTTGAAATCTCTGCATTTTCATCTAGGATGCTTTTATTATTGATATTTTTTTTCATAAAGTCCTGTAAACTAACAAACAAGTGTGTCCTCAGATGCTCCCTGCCATCCCAAAACTCCCTAATCGGAATGATCTTGGATGTGGTCATCTTTACTGGGCCAACCATCTGTGACCAAGGCATTCCCAGCCTCACGAGTATACACGTCCCTTATATACGTAAGTTGTGGGGAATGCCCTGGCCGCAGCTGATTGGCCCATCACAGGTGAATGCTTCCTGACGGACTCCCTCACGTGGGCCTGGACTAGGATCTGAACACAAGCCAAAGTCATCATCCCTACTTACTATTTCCAATGTCAACCTGCCAGAGGCTCCCTCTGGGTAGCATGGGAGACATATAAACCATACATATCTAGTTGTTAATCAGCAGTTCAGTGCAAGTTTTACGGCCCAGTCATGTGTTTGGATTTCTACAGTATATACAGTACACATACTGTAATATATATATATATATATATGCAGTATCTCACAAAGGGAGTACACCCCTCACATTTTTGTAAATATTTTATTATATCTTTTCATTTGACAACACTGAAGAAATTGCACTTTGCTATAATGTAAAGTAGTGAGTGTACAGCTTGTATAACAGTGTAAATTTGCTGTCCCACCAAAATAACTCAACACACAGCCATTAATGTCTAAACCGCTGGCAACAAAAGTGAGTACACCCCAAAGTGAAAATGTCCAAATTGGGCCCAATTAGCCATTTTCCCTCCTTGGTGTCATGTGACTTGTTAGTGTTACAAGGTCTCAGGTGTGAATGGGGAGCAGGTGTGTTAAATTTGATGTTATCGCTCTCACTCTCTCACACTGGTCACTGGAAGTTAAACATGGCACCTCATGGCAAAGAACTCGCTGAGGATCTGAAAAAAAGAATTGTTGCTCTACATAAAGATGGCTTAGGCTATAAGAAGATTGCCAAGACACTGAAACTGAGCTGCAGCACTGTGGCCAAGGCTATACAGCGGTTTAACAGGAAAGGTTCCACTCAGAACAGGCCTCAACATGGTTGACCAAAGAAGTTGAGTGAACGTGCTCAGCGTCATATCCAGAAGTTGTCTTTGGGAAATAGACGTATGAGTGCTGCCAGTATTGCTGCAGAGGTTGAAGGGGTGGGGGGTCAGCCTGTCAGTGCTCAGACCATACGCCGCACACTGCGTCAAATTGGTCTGCATTGCTGTTGTCCCAGAAAGAAGCCTCTTCTAAAGATGATGCACAAGAAAGCCCGCAGTTTGCTGAAGACAAGCAGGCTAAGGACATGGATTACTGGAGCCATATTCTGTGGTCTGCTGAGACCAAGATAAACGTATTTGGTTCAGATAGTGTCAAGTGTGTGACGTATAATTCATGTACATTTGAAGTGTTCTCATTGGTGGTTGATATGCACACCACTGCTGTGCTAAACAGCCAGATGTGACGGAATCCGTAGCTTCTATTGGCAACTCTTCCCGGCTATTGTAGGATATCAAATGTGATGAGTAAGTAATCCATTTGCATGATGGACTGAGGCCCCAAGTGAATGCATATGATTATATCGGTGAGGTATTTGTGATGAACATGTTGTACACCAGCCACAGTTACATCCTGTTATTAGAGAAGTAGGTTTATTGCCATTTCTGTTCCACCAATTCAATGGTTGCCTTGGAATGGACTTGCACGAGTGAAGTCAGAAAGAAGCCAATGCCCTGCTCTGCATACTTGTTCTGGGTCAGTGGCTAAAAGCATTAAAGTATACGTGAGCCCTCACCTTGTATTCAACCCATTTGGTTTAAAATAGAAATAAAGGAAAAACATTTGTGTATACATTTAAAAAAAAAAAAAAAAACACCTTTTTTTTTTTAAGTGACCACAGGATCTCTGTTCTCGGCTGCATAAGGATCTTGGAGAGCTGGGGCAGGAGAATCAGCAGTATACCGATATTCCCAATGAATGGCTGTGCTGAGGAAGGGGGGGGGGGTGCTTTTGTCAGCACAAGTATGATCCTTGGAGGAGAGTAGGCTGAGTTCCCAGCACAACCAGAAAAATGACCAGGACGTGCTCTCCTGACTAGTGTGGTCACAAGTACATGGTACAGCAGGCACATAGAATATGACATATTCTTTAAAGGCAAAGGATCTTGTGCTATGCTGTACCTAGTTGAGAAACAAATGTATGTCTCTGCTCAGTGTGCAAGATGGCTGCCAGTCTTTTATAGCATCATGTGATTTAATAGGATATGTATACCTAATAATTCTGTGGCTCAGCCCATTGTATAATATATATAATTCTTCTTCTCTATCTACAGGTGGTGTGGAGAAGCTGAGTGTCTCCTACAAGCTACCCAAAGCATATAGCACTGGCTTTATTGGGTGTATGAAGGATGTTCTCATTGACCGGAAGGAGCTACACCTTGTGGAAGATGCAGAGAATAGTCCCCCTATATTATATTGCTCAGCCAAATAGTCCGGAAAATTACTTACCTTTCTCCTTCCTAGCCTACCCCCTTTCCCTCCTCTCCCCACCCATTCACTGCTGTAATTATTTTCTATTTTTGTAAACTTATTGCTTTTTATATTTTGTGTGTGGGGGGAGGAAGGAGAAGGCAGTGTCTGTATCTGTGTGAATGAGTTCAAATACTGCAACCAGACCAAAATCCAAAGGGGTGGGCACAGTGGTTACATAATGGAGAGGTTAGACAAACTTGCAGGTAATACGTGAGAACTGGTTTAACTCACAAGGGCCTTATTCAAGTCAAATCAGGGATTACTGGGGAGATAAAAGATATTTTATATTGAAGAGCTAAATTACTTTAATAATTGGGTTAGCTGAATCTCTGCTAAACCCGTGATGATGGTTGCAGCATTTTGCCTTTGGTGTGTATGAGTGCATGCGTTTTGAGATGTGTGATGTGATGCTGCTTCAGCTGTACCCACTCAACAGTGAGAGATACCTTTGTTATGGGTTGGATGATGTCCCCACTGCTGGCTGCTTTGCATTCCCAAAACAAAATATTATCTTAAGGAAAGAAGAGGAGATAAGGAGTCTCTGTGGTAATAATGTGGCCTTCTTGTTAGAATCATCTTCTGTTTTGCAAGAAACCCCCTTGCCCATGAGCATCCCTATACCTCTTCCATATCATTCTGCCCCCAAAGGGGTGTCTACAATATAAACATCCAGTCATACATTCCTTTTTTTTTTAATTTTTATTTCTTTTTCATGGGTTTGACTTAGGACAACCCCTGTTGTACTTGTAGTGGCCAAATCCAATTGGGGGGGGGGGGGTGGAGGACAACTTTTTCAATCCTCCAAATCCACTTGTACATTAACCCTGGAAGGTGGCTTTTGGTTTTATAAAGCCTCATGAATTTGCATAGAAGTTTCCTTGGCTTACTCCGTAGTATAGTGCTAAGGAATGGTATAATCCCTTCTAGGACAGGGTTTTAATAAAATGCTGGAGGAGATTTTTTTTTTTATTGGTTTTTAGTGGTTTGACATACACTGTCGTTTCTTTTCTGGAAGCATTTGTTTAACCCTTATCTCTAACCGACTCACATCTAGTGGCTATTAGAAAGGTTCTGGATGGTTGAATGTATCATGGTGATTGAAACACAGTAGATTTTACCTAAACCTACTGGGACAGATAACGTTTCAGTGTAACTTTACTAGCCAAAAAAAGTGGCATTTGGTAATTAAGGAAGACGTTTTTTTTCAACCCCTTACAAAAATGTCTGTAGGGCTTTTGTATTAAAACTGAGCATTATTTAAGACTGATATGATAGAAAGCTGCAGGATATAAAGCTATGGGACAAGTGTTTGGTAGACATCATTTTACTCTAAAGCTAGCCATACACATTAGGATTTCTCTTGTTCAGCCCTAAACAGCGTTGTGGAGGAATCTCCCCTGCCAGCTACTTTATTTTGACAGCCATTGTTCCTAGAGCTGTCAGAAGTGACTGCAGCTGATTGGCTTCAGCAGAGAATTTTCTGACCGGCTCCTTAGATTGTCAGATCAAAGTTTGAGTTGAGTGGCCGACAGGGCTAACCAGGGCTCACATTTCAGCTGATTGAGCAGCAATCAGACACAATTGGGGCCATTTATGGTCAGCATAAAACAATGAAACAGACAATGCCTTCCAGAATGGTTCTGTAGAAGGTCTAGATGCCCACAGCAACTAATCACATTTCACTTTGTTATAGGCAGAATACAGAGATCTCTTAACAGTAACACACCGTGTACACAGGTATACTCAAGCATTCTGACGCAAGCAGTTGCTTTCAAAACAACGTTTAGACCACACATTGTTGCAGTGTGTTACTACATGCACGTTAAGGTGCATCATTTCATGTGTTAACAAATGTTGCATTAGGGCCTTTTTTTCTTTCTTTAATGTGCTGCCAACTGACCACAATCCAGGAAAACCCAGCCAGGGACTTTATCTTTAAATGCAGCACACCACAACACACATAGATGGTTCCTATGCGTGCTTCGCAGGACTCTTAAATACATGTGTGCTGAGGTACATGTGCAGGGTGTGTTGCGGTGCCATTCAATGCATAGTTGTATGAGGCCAATCCTACACCAGACCAGACAAAGAAATATATTCTATTAATTTTTTGGGGAGGATTAAAAATAATTTTCTATTTTTAGTTAAAGTCACAGTCTGACTGGAAGCAATAATCAGCTAAAAAATCTTACTGTATAAATTTCAGAATGACTTAAAAAAATGTTTCCAGCGTGTAGGGCCATACAATGGAGATATTCTATTACATACACAGTGCATCACATTACACTATAAATCCCACATTGTTTGGTTTACATGAAGTGCTAAAGTTGGGTTAAACAAATGATACAAAAATATATTTAACTTTTCAGAATGATGGTATGTGTATGTTTCTATTTTTTAATTGCCACTCTGACCTTTTAAGAAAACTGTCATATCTTGGTTAATGCTTCATAATGGCGGTTTTACTGCTGGAGTCTTAATGCTCCTTCCTCATAGGAAAGAGCCCTAAGAGACAGTGCACCCCTATAAGCACATAGCAGGAACTATACAAACACACACTTCATTTAAGGAAGAACGTGTTCTGAAAGAATTATCTGTGAAGTCATTGGTTGCCACATATATTTGGTCCACATTGAATAAATTCTCCCTATGAATCTAGAACGTGTATTGATGAAAGTGTGACATGTTCTTTTTAAAGTAGAACTACTCCATGAATAGTAAAATAAAGCCATAGTAGGAGGCAAGTACATCGCCATAGTGTACATTTCCCTTCAGGAGGTCTGAAAACATGTGCACCTATTGTCTCACACTCCCAGCTGTTTGAATTGTTATTGTCAGCCCCATAGAAATAAGTACAGTTTTGGCTTTTCTCTAGATGTAGCGACAAGCAGTGCAGAGTTTCGGGGTAAACTATGTGTTACACTTACCTCCCACAATGCTTTTATTTATCCCTTTTTAATGTTTAAGTATAAGTCAGTGGCACTCATGATTCTACATCATACATCTGTAAGTATTTGCAGAATTATACTCTTATGTTAAAGAAAAAGCAGCATAAACTGTCTACTTCAAACTCAGAAACAGGATTTTGATTCTGTCAAATGAAGATATTTTGTATCTGATAACTGGAAATACTGCTGTAAATACCCCCTTTAACACCAGTTAGTTGTGTAGCAGTTGAGGGATAAAATAATGTTCCTATTCTTATACTTGTGTGTAAGTGTGTGTGCCCGATCCTTCTCCCTGGCTTGTCTGTAATTCTACCACATGATCCATTCTGAAAATATATATATATATTTATATGCAGTAAATTCCTCTTGTATGCACAACTCAACAACATGATGGGAGACCAGAAGCTGCACACTTCTGCATTCATTATCCTTTTCTTAGGAACATATTCTATAAATCTCTTTTCAACAGAATTTGGATGGGCTGGCCAATCAACTCCCTTCAAACCCTTTTAGCGGCAATTTATCTGTGTCCTGGTGGATTTTTCCTATGTTTTGGAGACCAATGGCATTTCAAGTTGCCCTGTATCATTGCCATTGGTAACTGAGCCTGTGGGGTTCCCATTTTTTTCATAGGTTACATATTAAAGAAAAAAAACTGTGGAAACTTTTTGTTGGTGCTATTTGTGTACATACCAGACCAAAAGTATTTAAGGGGGCTTCTCTGACTACAGGTATAAAGGGCATTACAGAATGAACCATAAGCCACCACTGTCTACTGGCTGTAAGAGGTGCATACAAGTGGAATTGATTGTGTATGGAGCTAGTAGCGTGTGTCCTGGTGAGGACAGTTCACTTTAGCTTAGGATGAGAGGGTGGAGTGGATTGAATAATGTATTACCAAGGGCTTAGAGTACTTTATTCAAGGTGTGCCAGTGAACAAAAACAGGAGACCACCTGTGATCAGGAACCACATGATGCCCTTTGATGATGCACATAGTTTTAGCTTTGGGTAATCATGCAATAGAATTTTTACAGTTTGGGGAACAGAGCAGTGTGGCAAGCAGCTATCGAGAGTTACTATGTTTGAGGGATCATTTGTTTTACGTTTTGACCCTGCTCCCAAAGTTCTTACAGGTGACCGGACTTCCTGTCACCTACCGTTTCTATAATCAGGATTACAAGGCCACCAATTCCTTCCTGGCTGCAATAGATAGTGAAAACATAAAAAAGCCACGGGAGGATGATGGTCAGCTTGGCAGCAACCAAACAGTGGTCAATGGAGGGTCTTATGGTTTACACTTGAGAAAATTATGTTGACCACTGAAGCTGTAGAAGACAATAAAATAATCCCATCCTGTGTTTTAATTCTGCCATATGACCATTCATTTATCTGGCACAACTCATTTTGTGTGCACTTACATTCAGTTTCTGTTTATTGTATTTTTTTTCCTGGTTTACTAGCATTTATATCCAAAATGTACAAAATGATTGTTTCTTGTTTGTCTGTTTTTAAATTTTAATTTATGTCTGTCAATACATCACAATTCTAGGGTAGTGATCCTGCTGTGATCTGCTGTTAGGGGTCTTGGAGGACAGTACACAGTATACAGTACAGCATGTTATAACCATTACTAACTTTATTACTTGTCTTTTGTCCACTCACCACAAAATAAAGTCTGAAAACTATTTAAAAATAAGTCCTGTGTATTCTCATTGATTACCTGTGCTCTTTCAGTTCTGCTCAAGACAAACACCAGTTCACACCACATGCAGTCCAGTGCATCAAAAATGCATGGAAAGTAAGTTATATGGTTTTTAATGGCACAGTTCACACCAGTGCTTGCAGTTTGAGTGCGTTCCAGTTCCAGAAAAAATAGTAGAACATGCTCCATTTTCCTGCACTGGACTGTACTGGAATACTGTAAAAGGCATTAAGAATGCACTGGAAGGCACCTAAACACACTGGAACACACATGTCCTTATTTAAGGTTATGAAAAGAGAGAGGGGAAAAAATACACTGGCCCGCTTAAAAAACACACTGGAATGCATCAAAAACGCACATGCAGAAAAGCATCCGAGGCCTATCCGGTCTGCGTTTCTATAGTGTGAACTGGCCTTAAGTCCAATTCACACCAGAAAGCAGTGCGAGAAAACTCAGGTTCCATGCACGTTTCCTGCACCTGTGATCTGCAGCGGGTGTCAGTATTAACTTAAGGACACCCAAATGCAGGTCGCAAATGGAGTGTGTTTGCCTTCAGCGGATGGCATGGTACAGTAGTACCATGCAATCAGGTTGCTGTGCATTTTATAAAGTAGTACATGCACTACTTTCAGTGCAGTCTGGTGTGATTTCATTCCATTTAAATGAATGGGCTGAAATTGCACTGCACCTGGATTGCATGTGAATAGCACAGGAACACGCAGCTCAATCCTGTGCGATTCATGGTGTGAACTGGCCCTAAGATCAGTCAACTCCATCCAACTTTTATAGCGTAGAGAAGGGTTACAACTTCTGTCACTTTCGTCCCCAGTAACACCCTGTTACATATACACAGGATTGAAGGGGTGGAAACTAATTTTAAAAAAAATTGTCTGAGACAAGTTCAATCTCAACTGGTGCCACTGCCCATAGCAACCAATCGGCATCAAATGATTACCTGCACTCCAGTAGAGAAAAAAGTTTGTCTCCGACAATATTTGTGAACCCCCAGGGTGTCAATGGGACAGAAAGAAGTCTGCAACCTTCTCTGCTTTTTTTTTTTCTTTTTTAAACACAGTTTTGAAGTTATAGAACTGCTATTTTGTCATGTCAGCTGACACCGGATTGCTGGTCACACTGGGTGTGTAGGCAGTAAAAATAATATCTGCAGGGAATTTGCCTGGACAATGTCAACTGTATTCGAGAAGCATTTTTGGGGGTAAAAATGCATTTGCACAAGAGACCTTAGAGTGTATTTCTAGCTTTTTTTCTTGGACATAGTAGGGAATGTTTAAAGCCTCATGCACACCAGATGTATGTAACATTGCTGTTAGGGGCGTCTGACGTTTTTTTCCTGCCTCTAAACGTCTTTGCGTGTAAGCTCATGTGTCCATGCACACATAGGTGTTTAGAAAAACCCCCACAGCCAGCGTATCTAGGAGCAGAAGTGTTTTAGCAGAAACAATGCATCTAAACGCACATTATTGCAAGGCACATTTAGTGCTTGAGCGTTATTTAATTTTCTGCAAAATCTGCTGCCAAGTTTTTTTAACTTCAGTGATAGGTCATGGTAATCAATCATTTAGTGAGTTTTTGTATACCGTCTAACGCCCTGTAATAAAATTTTGAACAAGTCAAACTAATAGTATTTTCTATAGCACTACTTTTTTTTGGAGCCTTCCCAGTTATATTTTAAAGTTTTGTGTCTGGGTACAGTAATCAACACCATACTGGTGGAGTACATAAATTATTGGTCCTCTTGACTAGGGAACTCCTACGGATATTCCCTACACTTTGTGATATTTTCTAGTGCCAGGTGGAAAGGCATCTAGGAGAGATAGCAAAATGTCCTGTGTGCATGAAGCCTAAAAACCTTTTCTTTTGTTTCAATTTTTGTTTTGCCGTTTCTTTGATTGGAGAGATAGTCCTTTACTTTGTGTCTCAGGGATTCAAAAAGTAGTCAGGAAGGAGGAGCAAACCTTTCTAAAATGAGGGCAATTTACTCTTACAGGGGAACTAAACCCATTGATTTAACAGTTAAAAAAACAGTTATATTCCTGGCCTGTGCTGGAAATGTAACTGTCACATTTGCTTTTGCTCTCAACTGAACTGTCAAATGGCTGGTGTCATAGCGGATTACACGTGCAGCATCATGGCAGTTGAAGTTCAAACAGAGGCCAAGATGGCAGCTTCCTTGGCTGAAAACGGTAGGAAGGTTTATTTCTGCTTTGAGACAGTCCCTTGCATTCATTTCGATTTTGCAAAAGTTTCTCTGATGCATTCTAAAAGTGGTGCAGAATGCACCAAATTCATGTACTTGTCTTGAACATGTATTTGAATTTGGCACATGCTGTGCCACTTTTAGAATGTATGAGAGACACTTTTGCAAAATCTGTCTCCGCCAGTTTCTCTCTCTGAAAGCTGGTCTTGATTATCTCCACTTTTCTTTTGTAAGGTAAGAACTGTCTGTATTTCATTTTGAATTTGGCACATTCATTGCGCCACAATGTAAAAGTGGTGCATTTTAAAACTACCTGAACTTTTATGGAAGCAACTGTAACATTTTGGATTTCAAATTTCTTTTTGTCCTGGTAACAATAATCAGAAGGACACATGGAGAGAGTGAATCTCCCCAGTGGGAACACAGACAGGGATAAAAACCCAACAGTGGTTTGTCCCACTTCCCTGCTATAGCCGCACTTTAACGACTCATGCAGCTTTGCAATACAGACTGTGTAGCCACCAATATTTCATATTTTCAGCTTCTATAATCCATCTTTTCTCTTTACACAAAGTTGACCTAGTCTATAAATATGACCGCTACTCCCCCCCACAGCCACAATTCACTATAAAATAGTATGCCCCATCTTGACCAGCTGCTTATATAGGTTGAAAAAGAAACTAGTTCATCTTTTTTTTTATACTGGTTGAAATAAACACAAAATACAAAACCTCTATATATATCTAATATCCAATACCCACAGTTGATCCAGAGGAAGGCAAAAAAAAAACAATAAAGAATAATCGAAATGCTGTGCAGAACTAGTTCTTGAGGGAGTCTATTTCACATTTTCACAGCTCTTACTGTTGTAGCACCCTCCTAGGTAGGTGCTAGGAAAACCATAAGGGAGGCCCTGTCTGCTTATCAGGGGGGCCTAATTGTTCAGCTAGGCTGTCATGTGTTTCCAGGTGTGCCTGTTGAGCTTTGGGAGTCTCCCCACTGTGTCCAATGAGGGCTCTCATTGGACGGTGGAGGAAACCTGACCAATAGCAAACCAGGGCTTGTATCTACCCCAGAGGGCAGAATCTGCCACAGTGCATCCTGGGAGGGGATATAAGTCTGAGGGGAGCACATGACAGGGCGTCTTTGGCGGGAAGCAGAGTCCCAGGAGGAGGGTGATGGCTGTCTCTCCTCCTGTCAGCCTCAGGAAAGGTGTCCTTAGCGGTCAGCCTAGAGGACAGAAGGTTGAACTGAGCTGCAGAAAGGGATCCAGTGTGCTGTGGAACGAGTGGAGCTGCGGGGCAGAAGTTTCCAGGAAAGCAGTGTCGTGAGTTCTGTAAACTGCCCAGGGATCTGCCTAGGATAGGGGACCACTCCAGAAGGTCAGAGGGATCCAGGAGCCAGCTAACTAAGAGGAAGCTTAGAAAGGGGGTGCCTGAGTCTATAAGCCCTGAAGAGAAGTGTGTGTGTAAAGAGGGCGCCGGTGCGAGCCCTGAAGTGTTAAGCGTTGCAGCAGGTGTACAAGTAGCTACCTCACAGGAAAGTGTTACCGCAAGTCAGCGTTTATTAGCGCCAACCGGCATTCAGTCAGCGTCAGCAGGCATTTTTCCAGTTGTCCCCCTAATATTGTGCATAGTTGAGCCAGAAGAGTATCCCACTCATCCTTTCTCCCATCCAAGTTCTCAATAAACCTAAAAACCCAAAGATACTGGACTGATTCTTGTCTCAGTACTCATACTTGGAGAATATGCCTAACTGTGCTGCTGTTGCTAGTGGTAACCCTGGCAGACCCATATCCAGCAAAACGGCTGGGAATCCTGCTACACTGTGAAGAAGCCTTTTCATATGTGAAGGTGAAATTGCTTTTCCTGCAGACGCAAAGAGTGCCCTCTTGTCTTCTGTAAATACCTGAAAGTGAATAACTCTACACCAAGGTTACTATATTGGACCACTTATTTATTTTTAAATGTTGATCATATCCCCCCTTAAATCACCTCTTTTCAAGAGAGAATAATTTCAGTTCCTCTAATCTTTCCTCATAGCTGAGCTCCTCCATGCCTCTTATCAGTTTGGTTGCCCTTCTCTGCATTTCCTCCAGTTCCCGGATATCCATTTTGTGAACTGGTGCCCAAAATTGAACTATATATTCCAGATGAGGTCCAGCTTATAGCAGGAGCCTTCATGTTAGAAACTCCAGGGATTTTACCCGCTTCAATACAGGGCACTTTTACCTACTTACTGCCCAAGCCTATTTTCAGCATTCAGCACTGTCACACTGAATGACAATTGCGTGGTCATGCAACACTGTACCCATATGAAATTTCTATCATTTTTTTCACACAAATAGAGCTTTTTTTATATCATAGTATTTAATCACCACTGATTCTTTTTATTGTCAGCAAAATAAAGGATGAAGCACCAACAGTTTTGAAAAAAAAAAATATATATATATATTTTCGGTTATAAAATTTTGAAAATAAATGATTTCTTCATAAATTGAAGGCAAAATGTATTCTGCTACATATCTTTGGGAGAAAAAACCCAAATCAGTGTTTATTATTTAGTCTGTAGGAAAGTCCACAAACTACTGTATGTATATCTAAAAATTGATCAGTCCTTATGTACTGACAGACTTTCTTCATTTCTTGAGGCCCGAAAACGCCAGAACAGTACAAATATCCCCCAAATAACCCCTTTTTGGAAATATGACAGTCCAGGTTATTTAGTAATAGGCATGGTGAGTTTTTTGAAGTTGTAATTTACTGGAAAATTAAGAAATTAAAAAAATTTCACAATTTTTTAAAAATGTTGTACATACTGTAACCAGTGAAGTACAGTGTCACCATATAACTGGTGTGGCGGTGATCAGGGACACTGACTGGTGCAAACCATTTTTTCTAAATGAAAACTACTCATTCGGTGCTTACTATTGTGATTAGCCACAGCTAAATCACATGGTGCAAATGGGCTGTGATTGGCCCTGTCTGTACCATGTGATGACTGTGACCAAACACAGAGCATGACAGTAGTACACAATGAAAGGAATGTAACAAAGCCTTTCCCTCCTCACACTTTACTATAGCACTGGCCGCCGGGCCCCTCCTCTCCTCCCACTTCAATAGCATTGGCCGCCGGGTCCCTCCCCTCTTCCCACTTCGATAGACAGTGACACGGCCGCCGGGCCCCTCCCCTCCTCACACTTTACTATAGCACTGGTCACAGAGCGGCGGCCCCGATAGCCCGATGTTGTCTCTGAGACAACATCGGGTGAATTAGTGCTGTACTGGGCGGCGGGTTCCCTTACCGGCCGGGCCCGCTTTCCCAGGCGGGCCCTCAGACCAGGTCCGAAATGCCCGACCGCTCAGTCCGCCCCTGCCCTTTCATTATGTACAACTGTCATATTATGTGCTGTGATTGCCCAAACCGATCACATGGTATTGGCAGAGTGCCGGTACAGTGATCTCTCATTGGCCTTGTCCAGTGGACATAGCTGGTGACAGCTCGCACCAGAGTGTGACCCATGAGGTGCATGCGCGAGGCCCGACCATCATTCTACAATAGGCTGGGCAGGGAGAGGTAAAGTAGAATTAAAGGCAAACCTTTGGTGACCAGTCCTCTTACCCTGATAGCATTAGACTTGGATACTTAGAATGAGTCCCTATCTTTGTCTTTCAATACTCCTGGCATTGTAATGCAACTCTGATTTCTTAATATTTTTATTGCTACATGTAATGAATCCTCATGTACATCAACATTCTCTGTGCTATTAATGTTCTTTGTTGAGACACGGGAGGCATAGTCGAGTTGTAATGTACTTCGGTTGTTATTGTTTTCTTGTACAATGCCGAAAACTTCAATAAATATATCTTAAAAAAGAAAGAAAAAGGCAAACCCCTGGATAGAGTAAGAAAAGGTTATATTCCATCATGTTTTTTTGCCATCTATGTCCCATGGGGAGATTTCCCTTCACTTTCTGTCCATAGCCAAAACAGAAAGTGAGAGAAAATTCCTCTAAAGTGAAGGAATCCCTGGTGGTCACAAGAACTAGTGTCCCCATTGGAAGATAACACCTCGATTACTATTCTGATGATGACCCAAAATTTGGGATCCTCTTTCATTGATAACAGTAATCAACACAAATTCAGGGCACAGACAGTAATTTCAACCTGACAGGTGTTCTAATCATCCACTCTATCCAAAAAATTTGCCCTTAGTTGTACTTTAAAAATGAGATATGGTCAGGTATAAAAAATGAAAAATGAGCAGTTACAAATACTGTAGCTGCTGATTTTAATAGACAGACACTTTTCTGCTCAGGGATGCAGCACTGTCATCACCCAAGCTGGTTCTTCATCAGTCTTGGGGGTCCCCAGTGCCACCATCTTACTTGTGGGAAGCCTTCTGCGACTTACCCTGGTGTTTCACAACTGGTTTCCCACTGTGCATGACATGCATCACTTCTCAGTGGTTCCGCAGTCTTCTAGGATATGTGATGTGTCCCACGAGGTTACAGGGACTGGAGGGAGAGCTGAACTAGGCAAGCAGGGCAGAAGGCAGAAGTGGGAGCGGGTACCTGTCAGAAAGAAGCACTTGCTCTGAGAAAAAGAAAACCCTCCAAAAGTGGAAGATGAAGGAGAAGGAGCAGAACTTCCGTTTTCAGGTGAAGTTCTGTTTTAAGTACTGCATTGTCATCCTGGTCACATACTGTAACTAGGAAGCCTCTGTCTGGCCCAGTGGTATCTCCCCAAAATTCAGTAGTTCCAACATTTAGGAAATAATTTTCTCTAATACTCAGAGGAATCCAGTAAGTACCATCTATATGGCAGCATAAAACAATTGCAACTACAGAAGTTCTGACTTTGAGGTATCAGAATTTGGTTAAACAATGGTAAACATGGTTAATTTCCCAAGTCTACATCTTGCTGACAGCAAAGCTCATGTACATGAGGATCCATTTACAGCTTATGCAGATAACTAAGGTAACGAAGTCCCGTACAACGTAATCTGTACCGGAGGAGGAGTTACAGCGCAACACGCCACCCACTGCTATCCTGTTTGGCCAGCATGTGATATCAGCATTGTGAAATCTTTTAATGCTGTTTATCTAGAGGATGATCTTGTGAGTTTTTAATCGTAATAAATAGTGTTTACTTCTGTTAAGCAGAGAGCACTTTAAACATATTGGACTAGGTGGGACTTTAGATGAGACCCAAGCTGGTGTTGCCCGGCGTCTCCATCCCTATAACAAAACACAAAATGAGGTTGAAGGATTGTAAGAGGTGCATGAAAGTCAGCCAGCCCCCAGTTTGATGTACTCACCTTCCAGTCTGTCACCAACCAAATAAGACCTGTCTCTTGGTACAAAGAACAGGGGTTTAGTTGACACACATTTGCAAACGCATGTGAAAGCTGCAGAGCCACGTCACGGCACCCTGTTTAAATCTGCAGTCCTACACTCTTAATTTAGTGTCCTCACACTGGAGGCACATGGCCGCTAATGGGTGGATGGGGAACAGGTGAGAGGGAGACAGCCCAACCTCCCCCAACCCATCCCCATGCACGACTGGCTGTTGTCTCAAAAAGTTCAAATAATTAGGTTATAATATAACCATGGTGCAAACTGGAGAAGACCAGCTGAAAAGCATTACACCTCCATCCCCTTGGTGGATGCAGTATATGGATAGGAAGGGATTTTATATATAGGGCATGGCCTGTAAAGCACACTGCCTTTGAAATCCCTTATTTCCTTTGGGACTTTATATGAGACAAGCAGGTCATGCTATTGGTCTCCATCCCTGTATACGGAAAACACTGGGGTCAAATCAAAACTGCATCCACCAAAAACGCACGAAAATCGCACGGTGGGACTTTAGATGAGGCACCAAGCTGTAAGCAAGGCGTCTCCATCCCTGGTTGCTTTAAACATATTGGACTAGGTGGGACTTTAGATGAGACCCAAGCTGGTGTTGCCCGGCGTCTCCATCCCTATAACAAAACACAAAATGAGGTTGAAGGATTGTAAGAGGTGCATGAAAGTCAGCCAGCCCCCAGTTTGATGTACTCACCTTCCAGTCTGTCACCAACCAAATAAGACCTGTCTCTTGGTACAAAGAACAGGGGTTTAGTTGACACACATTTGCAAACGCATGTGAAAGCTGCAGAGCCACGTCACGGCACCCTGTTTAAATCTGCAGTCCTACACTCTTAATTTAGTGTCCTCACACTGGAGGCACATGGCCGCTAATGGGTGGATGGGGAACAGGTGAGAGGGAGACAGCCCAACCTCCCCCAACCCATCCCCATGCACGACTGGCTGTTGTCTCAAAAAGTTCAAATAATTAGGTTATAATATAACCATGGTGCAAACTGGAGAAGACCAGCTGAAAAGCATTACACCTCCATCCCCTTGGTGGATGCAGTATATGGATAGGAAGGGATTTTATATATAGGGCATGGCCTGTAAAGCACACTGCCTTTGAAATCCCTTATTTCCTTTGGGACTTTATATGAGACAAGCAGGTCATGCTATTGGTCTCCATCCCTGTATACGGAAAACACTGGGGTCAAATCAAAACTGCATCCACCAAAAACGCACGAAAATCGCACGGTGGGACTTTAGATGAGGCACCAAGCTGTAAGCAAGGCGTCTCCATCCCTGGTTGCTTTAAACATATTGGACTAGGTGGGACTTTAGATGAGACCCAAGCTGGTGTTGCCCGGCGTCTCCATCCCTATAACAAAACACAAAATGAGGTTGAAGGATTGTAAGAGGTGCATGAAAGTCAGCCAGCCCCCAGTTTGATGTACTCACCTTCCAGTCTGTCACCAACCAAATAAGACCTGTCTCTTGGTACAAAGAACAGGGGTTTAGTTGACACACATTTGCAAACGCATGTGAAAGCTGCAGAGCCACGTCACGGCACCCTGTTTAAATCTGCAGTCCTACACTCTTAATTTAGTGTCCTCACACTGGAGGCACATGGCTGCTAATGGGTGGATGGGGAACAGGTGAGAGGGAGACAGCCCAACCTCCCCCAACCCATCCCCATGCACGACTGGCTGTTGTGTCAAAAAGTTCAAATAATTAGGTTATAATATAACCATGGTGCAAACTGGAGAAGACCAGCTGAAAAGCATTACACCTCCATCCCCTTGGTGGATGCAGTATATGGATAGGAAGGGATTTTATATATAGGGCATGGCCTGTAAAGCACACTGCCTTTGAAATCCCTTATTTCCTTTGGGACTTTATATGAGACAAGCAGGTCATGCTATTGGTCTCCATCCCTGTATACGGAAAACACTGGGGTCAAATCAAAACTGCATCCACCAAAAACGCACGAAAATCGCACGGTGGGACTTTAGATGAGGCACCAAGCTGTAAGCAAGGCGTCTCCATCCCTGGTTGCTTTAAACATATTGGACTAGGTGGGACTTTAGATGAGACCCAAGCTGGTGTTGCCCGGCGTCTCCATCCCTATAACAAAACACAAAATGAGGTTGAAGGATTGTAAGAGGTGCATGAAAGTCAGCCAGCCCCCAGTTTGATGTACTCACCTTCCAGTCTGTCACCAACCAAATAAGACCTGTCTCTTGGTACAAAGAACAGGGGTTTAGTTGACACACATTTGCAAACGCATGTGAAAGCTGCAGAGCCACGTCACGGCACCCTGTTTAAATCTGCAGTCCTACACTCTTAATTTAGTGTCCTCACACTGGAGGCACATGGCCGCTAATGGGTGGATGGGGAACAGGTGAGAGGGAGACAGCCCAACCTCCCCCAACCCATCCCCATGCACGACTGGCTGTTGTCTCAAAAAGTTCAAATAATTAGGTTATAATATAACCATGGTGCAAACTGGAGAAGACCAGCTGAAAAGCATTACACCTCCATCCCCTTGGTGGATGCAGTATATGGATAGGAAGGGATTTTATATATAGGGCATGGCCTGTAAAGCACACTGCCTTTGAAATCCCTTATTTCCTTTGGGACTTTATATGAGACAAGCAGGTCATGCTATTGGTCTCCATCCCTGTATACGGAAAACACTGGGGTCAAATCAAAACTGCATCCACCAAAAACGCACGAAAATCGCACGGTGGGACTTTAGATGAGGCACCAAGCTGTAAGCAAGGCGTCTCCATCCCTGGTTGCTTTAAACATATTGGACTAGGTGGTACTTTAGATGAGACCCAAGCTGGTGTTGCCCGGCGTCTCCATCCCTATAACAAAACACAAAATGAGGTTGAAGGATTGTAAGAGGTGCATGAAAGTCAGCCAGCCCCCAGTTTGATGTACTCACCTTCCAGTCTGTCACCAACCAAATAAGACCTGTCTCTTGGTACAAAGAACAGGGGTTTAGTTGACACACATTTGCAAACGCATGTGAAAGCTGCAGAGCCACGTCACGGCACCCTGTTTAAATCTGCAGTCCTACACTCTTAATTTAGTGTCCTCACACTGGAGGCACATGGCCGCTAATGGGTGGATGGGGAACAGGTGAGAGGGAGACAGCCCAACCTCCCCCAACCCATCCCCATGCACGACTGGCTGTTGTCTCAAAAAGTTCAAATAATTAGGTTATAATATAACCATGGTGCAAACTGGAGAAGACCAGCTGAAAAGCATTACACCTCCATCCCCTTGGTGGATGCAGTATATGGATAGGAAGGGATTTTATATATAGGGCATGGCCTGTAAAGCACACTGCCTTTCTCATATAAAGTCCCAAAGGAAATAAGGGATTTCAAAGGCAGTGTGCTTTACAGGCCATGCCCTATATATAAAATCCCTTCCTATCCATATACTGCATCCACCAAGGGGATGGAGGTGTAATGCTTTTCAGCTGGTCTTCTCCAGTTTGCACCATGGTTATATTATAACCTAATTATTTGAACTTTTTGAGACAACAGCCAGTCGTGCATGGGGATGGGTTGGGGGAGGTTGGGCTGTCTCCCTCTCACCTGTTCCCCATCCACCCATTAGCGGCCATGTGCCTCCAGTGTGAGGACACTAAATTAAGAGTGTAGGACTGCAGATTTAAACAGGGTGCCGTGACGTGGCTCTGCAGCTTTCACATGCGTTTGCAAATGTGTGTCAACTAAACCCCTGTTCTTTGTACCAAGAGACAGGTCTTATTTGGTTGGTGACAGACTGGAAGGTGAGTACATCAAACTGGGGGCTGGCTGACTTTCATGCACCTCTTACAATCCTTCAACCTCATTTTGTGTTTTGTTATAGGGATGGAGACGCCGGGCAACACCAGCTTGGGTCTCATCTAAAGTCCCACCTAGTCCAATATGTTTAAAGCAACCAGGGATGGAGACGCCTTGCTTACAGCTTGGTGCCTCATCTAAAGTCCCACCGTGCGATTTTCGTGCGTTTTTGGTGGATGCAGTTTTGATTTGACCCCAGTGTTTTCCGTATACAGGGATGGAGACCAATAGCATGACCTGCTTGTCTCATATAAAGTCCCAAAGGAAATAAGGGATTTCAAAGGCAGTGTGCTTTACAGGCCATGCCCTATATATAAAATCCCTTCCTATCCATATACTGCATCCACCAAGGGGATGGAGGTGTAATGCTTTTCAGCTGGTCTTCTCCAGTTTGCACCATGGTTATATTATAACCTAATTATTTGAACTTTTTGAGACAACAGCCAGTCGTGCATGGGGATGGGTTGGGGGAGGTTGGGCTGTCTCCCTCTCACCTGTTCCCCATCCACCCATTAGCGGCCATGTGCCTCCAGTGTGAGGACACTAAATTAAGAGTGTAGGACTGCAGATTTAAACAGGGTGCCGTGACGTGGCTCTGCAGCTTTCACATGCGTTTGCAAATGTGTGTCAACTAAACCCCTGTTCTTTGTACCAAGAGACAGGTCTTATTTGGTTGGTGACAGACTGGAAGGTGAGTACATCAAACTGGGGGCTGGCTGACTTTCATGCACCTCTTACAATCCTTCAACCTCATTTTGTGTTTTGTTATAGGGATGGAGATGCCGGGCAACACCAGCTTGGGTCTCATCTAAAGTCCCACCTAGTCCAATATGTTTAAAGCAACCAGGGATGGAGACGCCTTGCTTACAGCTTGGTGCCTCATCTAAAGTCCCACCGTGCGATTTTCGTGCGTTTTTGGTGGATGCAGTTTTGATTTGACCCCAGTGTTTTCCGTATACAGGGATGGAGACCAATAGCATGACCTGCTTGTCTCATATAAAGTCCCAAAGGAAATAAGGGATTTCAAAGGCAGTGTGCTTTACAGGCCATGCCCTATATATAAAATCCCTTCCTATCCATATACTGCATCCACCAAGGGGATGGAGGTGTAATGCTTTTCAGCTGGTCTTCTCCAGTTTGCACCATGGTTATATTATAACCTAATTATTTGAACTTTTTGAGACAACAGCCAGTCGTGCATGGGGATGGGTTGGGGGAGGTTGGGCTGTCTCCCTCTCACCTGTTCCCCATCCACCCATTAGCGGCCATGTGCCTCCAGTGTGAGGACACTAAATTAAGAGTGTAGGACTGCAGATTTAAACAGGGTGCCGTGACGTGGCTCTGCAGCTTTCACATGCGTTTGCAAATGTGTGTCAACTAAACCCCTGTTCTTTGTACCAAGAGACAGGTCTTATTTGGTTGGTGACAGACTGGAAGGTGAGTACATCAAACTGGGGGCTAGCTGACTTTCATGCACCTCTTACAATCCTTCAACCTCATTTTAAGCAGAGAGCACTTTGCTTCTTTTGTTGTTACATGTCTTAATACGTGCACAAGTGATGTCCAGGAGATCCTGTCACCACTATCGACCAGGCATGAGCTTGGGGCTACCACCGCTACATTTTTGTGATCCCTAAAGGAGAAAAGCGCTTATGACTGGTAATACAGAGGTCTTTGGATTAGGTGAGAGCGGTGCGAGGTCGTGGGTGAAGAGACTTGTCACCTGAAGTTTGTTTTCTTCACTGACCAGTTGGATCTGGGTGTTGCATTTAAGGGAGCTTTTGGGCTTTATTATAGAAGTCTCTGTACATGATACATCTTATTGCGTTGCACTATTTGTTTTTTATTGTATATTTTGGTTTAGTGATGTACCATTAGTGTTCAGCTTGCAATAGCTTCATCAGGGTTTGATCGTCTGCGCTCACTGCTTTTTGTATGATAAACCTTCTGTTTTCACCTACCCCCTATAAATATCTACCTAAGCCCAATCTTGATCCAGCACTCTGCCCTGAGAGCAGTGGCTCTCTCCTTTCTCACAAAACATGGAGATAGCAGCCACTGGCTCCTTCTGGAGGTGTGGGGTAGTGCTGCGCTACCTCTTGCGTAGTAAGTGGTGTATCTATTCAGAAGCAACCACAACAAATGAATATCTCTATAGGTCAGAAAGGCAATATATAGACAAATAAAGCAAAAACCATTGTATAAATAAGTAAGCAGATAAACAAGGTATACAAATATGAAGTTAATAAATAATCAATAAATCTGGCAGTGCAAAGGTTAAGTGCTATGAGTAGTGCAAAAACTGGTTGGCCAAAAAGTGTCTAGTGCTATGATTGCCCAAAGTGTCTAGTGCAAACAGATGGAACGCTGATACGAGATAACAATTATATAGTACAGATATGGGTGCAGGTAAATACGTGTGCAAAGTGACAGTGCTGAAACTTACAAATTATCAGAAAACTGATCTTTGCTGAAAGAAAAGTATATAGATACACATATTTCAAAGATATTAATCATAAATATGCCTTGATGCAATGAAGGCAGTGGTGGTGGATAAAAAGTTCAAATAAAGTGCATAGTGCAGGGATCTTGGGAAAACGCTGATCTTGGGGGAGGAAATAGGGACAGAGGAAGATGCCAGGTGTCTGAGGCAGTGGCAGAACTACCAGGCCCTGGCTTTCCACCATTGTTGGGGGAGCTCCAAGGGGCAGGAAAGAGCCCTCCGGAGTGCTACCTGCATGATGATCCTCTTCGTCTGGAGCTGAGCGGCCTAAACCATGGGCAGGAAGTCACTCTCTACACTGAGCTGGTGGGCAGCCGTTCATTTCCCTGTGTCGGTATTAATCAGGGAGTGGAGGAGAGCTGAACCTGAGCCGGAGCTCAGCACTGGAGGGCGGCATCTTTACTGGAGCAGAAGCGACAAGGCACCGGAATAGTCTGAGGATGTTGGTGATGAAGGAGGTGCGGAGCTCTCTGACTGCTGCTTCTCCCTCCACCAGGAGTCGGTTGGAGCTGTGGTGAGCACTGTGGTCCAGGAGAGGAGCGTCCTGGGAGAAGGAATAAGCAGGATGACGGTGAAAGAGGGCAGAGTGCAGGCCACTCTCTTCATACTGCCCAGTGAGTGTCCCCAGAACAGGGGATCAGGGTCCCTGGGTGTGACATGGAGGATCCCTGGTGTGAAAGAGAATTGGGGTCACCAGGTGTGCCATGGGGAATCTGAGTCACCAGGTGTGAAATGGGGGAGAGGGGTCACAAGTGTTACAGGGGTTCATGGTCACCAGGTGTGCCATGAGGAATTGGGATCCCTGGGTGTGCCATGGGGGATTGAGGTCCCCAGGTGTGACATGGAGGAACATCAGGGTCCCCAGGTGTGACATGGAGGAACATCAGGGTCCCCAGGTGTGACATGGAAAAACATCAGGGTCTCCGGGTATGACATGGAGGACAGGGGTCCCTGGGTATGACATGGAGGAACATCAGGGTCAGTGGGTATGACAGCAGTATATGGAGGAATATTGGGGTCCCAGGATGTGACATGGAAAAACATAAGGGTCTCTGTGTGTGACATAGGGGGACATCAGGGTCCCCTAGGTGTGACATGGAGAATATGGGGGTCACTGGGTATGACAGCATTACATGGAGGAACCATCAGATCAGGGTCACTGGATATGACATAGAGCAGTTTTTAACCCCTCCCCATTTTTTATTTGTTTTTTTTGAGGGGGGCGCAAGTAGCTGATCTTGCCTAGGGCGTAAAACAGTCTAGCACCGGCCCTGGGTACAAATATAGAGCCTCTCATGGTGTAGTATGTCAGAAGAATTTATTGGGATAAAATAGCAATAACTCACATATAAAAACGCTGTCAGCAGCACAGTAAAACGGGTATAGGTGATGTACGTCTCTTTCTCATACGTCACTTCCGGGGGTCCTACTCATTGCGTCACGTGACTTTGTGACTTCTTCCGGGAAGACTTCTGATCACAGCGCCGCCACCGTTAGGGGGAGGAAAACTAGAGAGCTTAGGCAGTGGCGGCAGCTTCCCTGTATAGCTGGCGTGCAAACAGAGAGGGCTCTGTGTGCCAGCTGTGGCATGCGTGTCATAGGTTCACCATTACTGGCCTAGGGGGTGCTGTCTAACTGTGTGGGGGTTGTATTCACTGGGTGAACACAGAGACTTGTGTTCCTAAATAGGAGGAACACAGGATCCCTGTGTTCATAACTGACAGAACAGCGGTGTGCCGTGTTTACATCGGCAGACCGCCATTCTGTCGCCATGGGGAGTGATCGCAAGTGCCCGGCGGACATCGCATTCGCCGGACCCGCTGATTGGCGAGCACCCCACTATCTCCTACACAAAGCGACCTACAGGTATGTCATTTTGCGTAACAGAGCCGACCGTAATAGAGCTGGCGGCTGATCGGCAAATGGTTAAAAAAAGAAATTATTTCCCTTTAAAAAAAAAAAAACACAACTTACACATGGAATGTTACATCTAGTTTACATTAAGGTGTTAGCACCAGTATTAAACTAAATCATAATACTGATCAGTGTGTAAAGACCTGGAAATTTACGCATGTGGCTGTCCAACATGCTTGCAGCCAAATCTCTAAAGCTGCATACAGGCCTTCTAGGGAAAATGCTCCCTCTGGTGCTTGCTGCAGGCAGTAAAATGAGTCGGTTAAATTATAATATGGGCTGGAAGCATTTGCTGTAATATGCATCAATGCTTATTTTATTAATGGAAGGCAAGTATCCTGACTGGGTGAGCATCAGTGGGCATCTCATAACTGGAAAATGTTTCAGCTGCCCAGAGGTAAGGGAAGGAATGAATGGACCAGTCTGTGCAGTGTAAATAAAGCCACAAAGTAGGCTGCTATATTGGGTTGACTTACTAAAAGCAAATACACTGATCACTTTGCAAGGGAATTTGTCTCAAAGCTTAGTGAATGTGATGAAGTTTCGTTTGCAAAGAATACCCAATCTTAGCAAGGAAAATAAAAATAAATCAGCATTTTTGCTTGCAAATGATTGGACGAGAAAGTCAGCAGAGCTTCATCATATTCACTAAGCTCTGGGGATAATTACCTTTAAAAATGCAACTTCCCTTGTAAAGTTAGCAGTTTATTTGCCTTTAGTAAATCAACCCCATTGTCCTAACGTTTCCTCATAACTATTGAAGGAAAAGCACACCTAGTATTTCCATCATGTCTTCATGTTCTAAAATCTGCACATGTGTGTAATTACACAAAGGCCTATTAACACAAAGGCATTAAAGGGGAGCCTTGGACGCAGGGGGGACAAGCGGGGATACTTCATACACACTCTCTATACAGGTGCCAGTTAGGGAGTTTTAACACCTGCTGGGCTTTCGTTTGTATATGAGTGGAATAAAGTTTTTATGATGCACAATAAAGGTTCTCTATTGTTTATGGTTCTGAGTATATATAGAGCAAGGAGCTGCTGGTGAAGGTGGTCCATGGAATAAATGTATTGAATTAAATCATTATAAACTAACCTGAATCTCAGAAGCAGGCAGGTCCATTGCGGTTGTGGACATCTGAAGCCTGCTTGTCTTAATTTCCGGGATTTGGTGCAGCTGGCTACCCAGCATGCACCTTCTGATGGTGCGAATGTGTAGTAATGGCACTGTATGGCGATGTTTCTTCCGGACAGGTTGCCATAGCAATGGCGGAAGGTCCCACCCCGTCATTATGGCAACCTGTGAATCACAGGAGATCCCAGAAGGTAACTGAACTCGGGGAAAGCAGCATGGCTCCTACCTCGCCCGTACGTGTCATTTCCGGTCTGGAAATCATTGGAGATTTTAGTATTAGGCAATTCCCATGGATAGAGGATGCTGATATCCCAGGTGTCTATGGGAATCGCCGTATGACGTAATCGCCTAAGGGGCCAGAGCCAGAAGTGCTGCAGAAGTAAAATTGAAAAAAAGGTATTGGGAAAAAAATGTATTGCCATTTAGAATAGCAGTGTGGATAGCCATGGGAATGACTGCACAAAAAAATGGGTGGAACTCCTCTTTAACCTGATTCATCATCTAGAAACTAAGAAGTTTTAGCAGGCTCCCTCCTACCTTATATTTGTGCACTTTCTCAACACTTTATATTACACGGCATTTCAGGACATGTAAGGAATGTTGAAACTCACTATATTGAACAGGGCCAACCTTCCCTCAACTTCTCAATCTGTGTCTCATTTTTGCTGATGTGCTATTATATCCTTATATTCCCCAAACATCTATATACCATGCTACCTACTAAAATCTGTGTCTTAGCTCTGATTATTTTTACGAAGTACACACTGATTATTTCTGGTCGGGACTCATCCGGGGCGGATGATTAGGCTGCATCCTTGATGAACACCTGCCTCATCCTCCAGGAATGGACAACGTAACCTGGACCAGCAGGCTGTTCGTACTTGTTGGACTACTTTTAATGCTTATTTCTTGACCAACTATCATAGCTGTTTGTTCCGGTCTTCTCTCTCCCTGTCTCTACCCTTTGGTTTTGTATGGTACGCCATCTTATTCATTTATTTCAACAATGTTTGATTATACTCACTCACTCACTAAAACTAGAGGAAAGGCAGTTTAACCTTAAAATACGCAGGGGGTTCTTCACTGTAAGAGCAGTAAGGATGTGGAATTCTCTTCCGCAAGCAGTCGTATCAGCAGGGAGCATTGATAGTTTCAAAAAACTATTAGATGAGCACCTTAAAGACCACAACATACAGGGGTATACAATGCACGGTTAACAGCAAACACACACACATCATAGGTTGAACTGCATGGACGGATGTCTTTTTTCAACCTCACTAACTATGTAACTATGTATACTGTGTAATGTTTGATCCTGTTTAAATATACATTTTCTTCTTTTGCCTGTATTAAAGGTTACTTACAGGGTATTGGCATTTAATATTTAAGGTCTTGCTTCCCCAGTTAAGACACAAACTTTATCAGACATACAAGAATAGGACACTCCTCCAGACTCCACAAATTCTCCTTTGTCCCCATGGTAGGTGTATTGGGTGCTGGAAGCCCTTCCATGCTTTCTGTTCTGACAAACAAGCACCCACATTGATGATGTCACTTGTGATACATCTTTATTGAGCCAGCACGACATCGTATCACCAGTGACATCATAGGTGTACGGCTGCTTGTTTGTCTCTAAACATTTTTTATCAGATATCCCATCTAGGAGGGAAAATGCTGCTTTTCAGAAATTCACTTTCAAGTAAAGCCTGCTTTTAAGTGTATCCCTGCCCCCTTAAGGGTGGCTGGATTTCTCACCATTTCGGGTCCCCTTGGTTACCGATAGCAACTGCTTGCAGAATCTTAACATATTACTTTCTGGCTCAGTCAATGAACAGTCTAGGGGTTGTTGTTTTTGTTGTTTTATTTTATATGGGGATGTAAGAAGGGATGAGTGGGATACTCCAACACTTAAACTATTCACAATGCTGAGGACTTCTATCTAAGAATGTGGCAAGGCCGCAGCTTCATCCTGCCACTAGATGAATCTGAAATAATATTCTTTAGCACTTATCTTCAGGGCACTCGCCTACTACTCCCTTTCTATCCACCAGCTGAAACCCGTCCTCTGACTACTCTACTCCGGAGTGGCCCCCTTCCTGGTCAGCCCTGTAGACACGATCCCCTGAACTCCCGATACTGCTTTTCAGGTTCTCTAGTGTCTCAACTCTTCCTAGTCAGATCTCCTGGACCTCTGGGTTCAGCTCCACACTTCTGGCTCACTAGGCCGACTGCCTGTGACCATACACCAACCACTGCAGAAGAGGAGGCAGCCGCCACCCTCTTTCAGATACTCTGCTCACCAGCAAAAGACCTTGAGCACATGTGCTCCTGGACTTTTATACTACACCCCACAATGCACCAAGACAGAAGCCTGTGCCAATCACTGGGGCTGTATCAAAGCCTGTGTGCCCATTGGTCAGGTTTCCTTCACTATCCAATGTGCCTCCCCATTGGACCAGTGAGGACAGTCCCTCAGACCACATGAATCACACACTGAGCACATTGAGCAGACCAAACTCACAGATCCTGCTCTATGTTAAGCAAAGTGCAATATAGAATTTACCTGCTGCTCCTCTGATAGGCAGATAGAGCCAAAAACTATACTCACTCTCTAGCACCTACCTAGGAGGGTACTACATAAGAAACTCACTTTCAAGTAAAGTTTCCTTCATGGTATCTAAGTAACTAGATAAGAGACACTCTAGTGAAGTAGCAATAACATTTTACAGGCCTGTCCCCTTTCAACTAGATTACGAAGTTTGTGATTCTGTTAAACAATACTCCATCTGGAAGGAACAATAGGAGACACAAAATTGACCAAAGTACACATATCGACAACACAAACTTGACCAATTTCCTAACCTCAGCCCTCTGAAAACTAGCTGGATTTCAAAAGTTTAGTCCTGTTGGTAGCGGGCCAAATACCCTTCTAGACACTTCTCTTGGCTTGTTCACAGGTGGCAAATTCCAAAATTTACAAGATCAAACATGCTCTTCATGCTTTACAACTTATAGATGTTTGCAGAACTCTCAATCCTCAAACAAAAGGACAACACATTTCCCTTCTCCATTCTTTTTCCTTCCCTTCCATCCCTCCTATAGTAGACTACATGTCAAACTAGTGAATTATTTCCATTTTGAAAACCAATCAATTTATTTTCTGAATTTTACACCACCAGACCATGCACCAACCAGTATAGACCCAATATTAAGGAAAAAAAAAATTAAATGGACACCGAGTCTTTTATCTTAGAGCCGTGCTACCAAGAAGCTTGACGGAGGAAATTAATATACAATTCTTCCAAAATAACGATATAGACAAAATTTTGCCAATGATATTATGGGAAAGCCATAATGCTTGAATTCCAGTTAGGGTCCATGCACATTAGTCTTAAAAAAAAGGCTGCTTCTACAGGCGATTTGCATTTTGCCTGTAGAAGCAGCTCAATGTTATCCTATGTGTTCATGCACATTAGGACATTTAGAAGCATATTTTAAGCTCAGCGTTTATTAGAGGTAGAAAAAAAAAACCCTTCCAGTTTGTGTTTTTGAGAGGAGTTTTCTGGCACAAAAAATTCTAAAAGCCTGTATAAAATGCTCTTTATAAGCATTTTTTTCTGCCAAAAGAACATTTTTTTTTTTAAGCCCAGTGTGCATGGACACTTAAACTTTTTGCCTGAAATCTAAACTGAAATGTGCTATTACTAAACAAAAATATAATCCACTCACAAAATTTCACAACTAGTAGCTATTTGCAAGGAGAGCCTATGAAAGCAATATCTAACAGAACTTACAAACCTATGACTAGCTTTAAAAGCTATCCTTAATAGGTTAGCCATGGCACTACGAAAGAGAAAATGGGATTTTTGACTTACCGTAAAATCCATTATCTGATGTTCATTGACGGACACAGCACTTCATCTTCTTGACCGTAGGGTTATACTGCCCCCTACAGGAGTAGGACACTAGGCAGCGAAAAAAGCTTGAGCACGCCTATGGGGCAGTCCCTGGGGGTATACTCCTACTTCCTGCTATAGGTCTTCAGTTTTGTAACAAGCAGTGTCAGAAGAAACAAACCCAACTCCATAGAGGGGTGGGCGCTGTGTCCGTCAATGAACATTAAAGAAATGGATTTTACGGTAAGTCAAAAATCCCATTTTCTCTTTCGTTCATTGACGGACACAGCACAGGAACTCGATCTTGTAGCCGCAGCGAATGACTTCATGGACCCACTTGTCCTGGATCAGGGAGGTCCACAGATCCGGAAAGCAGTGAAGACATCCCCCCAGGCCAGATACGGGTGATGGCGCCCCTTTATGCGGAGGAATGATTGTCCGTAGGACTGGCAGAACCCACTCGTGGCTTGCCCATCCAAGACCCCCAGCGGAGGCCCGAAAGGGCATTGATCCCTTGTCTTAAAACCCTGAGGGACAAAAAGGCCCCTGGTGAGCTGAAAAGAAAGGTCCCCATCTGCGACCGGACTCCTTACCTTTGGAAGCCTGAGGAAGAAGAGTACTCTTTCCCCCTGTGAGGCCTTTGATGATGTCATCCAAGGAAGCTCCAAATAAGCAATCCCCCATGAATGAAAGATCGGACAAGACCTTTTTAGAAGCCTGGTCCGCAGACCAGCATTTCAGCCACATAATGCGCCGCAGGACCACTGCTGAGACAGATAGTCTAGAAATCAGGGGAGCGGCATCCAAAGAGGCGTCACAGACAAACTGTAGCCCTTGCACCAACTGATCTGCCAGCTCCATAACGCGAGGGGAGAGCTGTTTCTCCTCCAGGTCCCGGCATAGCATTTTAGCCCATTCAGTCACAGCTTGTGACCATAGTTAATACCTGCATAAGTGCTGACACAGCCACAGTGAACATGTGGCGGGTCAAGGCCTCCGACCGCCTATAAGCCTGGTCTGAGAAGACCGGGGACTCTTCAATCAGAATTATAGTGGCTTTATTTAACCTGATAAAATATTAGAGTACCTGCGCTGCTTATCTACTAAATAATTATTATATGTGTAAAAACCAAATTAATCATTAATATTGTGCTCAAAGTGCTAGTGCCTAAACTATATCAAATAAAACAGTAATACACGAATTTTACAAATTGTGCATAAATAATTTGCTTATGTGACAACCTGTATAATAAATAAGTGAATAAATCAATAAATATATATAAATAATTAAATAAATGATCTTCCACAACAAATTCTTGTGATAAAAGTTCATATAATCTTCAATCAACCAAGTGATATTAAAGTGACAGTCTTTGTGCCAAACAAAAATTCGAAGTGCTGCGTGCTCATATAAAGTGCCGGTGCTCAATATTCGCGGGTAGGTGCTCCCCTCTTGGTCCCCTACTCACCAGAAGCCAAATTTAAAACTGCTCTAAGTATAATCCTTGGTGGTGATAGCCTTGAGGGACCGACAATCGATCGACTTATAAGGTACTCTGCAGCTCACAGCTTCCAGGTATTGCTCATAAAAAAGAAAGGTGCTATCATCGTGCAGTATATTGGAACTTTATTGGTTGCGCATTTAAAAATTACACTTACAGTGTTGAAGATAATCAAACGCCTTGACACAATCCCACGGGCCGCCAAACAAATGGCCGTGCTCTCTGCCCGTGTCCCCGGAAACCGGAAGTCGGATGTGGCTGGACGTGACGTAGTACGTATTCGGACGGACGGCTTGACGCGTTTCGCTCCGCCTCTCAGAGCGTTATCAAAAGCGGGTGCGTCACGAGTACGTACTACTATTTATATGATTTTCAAGAATACAATATTGCGGACACCTGGAGGAACCGGAAGTAGAACACCGCCATCTTAGGACTCTCATTATGTTAACTTCCTGTTAATCGCCATCTTATTACACCCTTAGCCCTCTATAGGAACACCCTATTAAAGGAAGTAAGGAAATTAAACAGAGTATAAAAAAACTTGAGAAGGCTAATGACATCATCATAAGGCCTGTGGACAAAGGCGGAGGAATAGTGGTAATGGATAAAAGTAATAGCAGAACTCAACCGTCTAGTAGAGGATAAGGAAACATATACAAAACTAAAAGGTGATCCAGTTAAAAAACTAAAAGCTATGTTGACAAAGAAAATAAAAAAGTCACAAAAAGAAGGGATTCTGGATAAAAAAGAAGCCAGATATTTAATACCAGATCAACCTAGAAAACCTATTATATATCAAAACCCAAAAATACATAAAAGCACGACCAACCCCCCAGGACGGCCCATTATAAATGGTGTGGAATCCATATACTCCAGAGTGGGTGAGTATGTGGACTACCACCTCCAACCTATAGCACAGGGGTGCCCAGCGTATTTGAGGGACAGTAAAGATCTTATCAACCACCTAGCTAAAATTAAAATCTCAGAGAACACCATCCTGGCAAGTATAGATGTCAACTCGTTGTATACCAACATCAAACAGAAAGATGCCAGTAAAGCCGTGGAATGGGCATTGAGCAAAGATAAAAAGCTCCCACAGAAACAAATAGATTTTATTATGGACATTTTAAACATGGCAATGCAGAACAATTATTTCTGGCACGATGGACAGTATTTTAATCAGACAAAGGGTGTTGCCATGGGGGCTAAATATGCCCCCACGGTAGCAAACTTGTTCATGAGTAAATGGGAAGCAGAAACTATTTTTAAAAGACCCCATACCCCTCTCAAGATGTATAAAAGATACATCGACGATATTTTTATAATTTGGGAGGGGTCGCAAAACCCTTTTATGAATTTTAAGTCTGAAATTAACAATAATATTTATGGTATTACTTTTTCGGAAAATTTTAGTACTAATGAAGTAAATTATTTGGATCTTACAATTTTTAAAAATGGCTCTGACCTTTTTACGAAAACATATTTTAAAAATACAGATCGGAATAGTTATATTCCAACCAGCAGTGGTCACCACCCCCAGTGGATTTCAGCAATCCCGAAGAGCCAAATGCTAAGGATCAAAAGGAATTGTAATAAAGAGAGTGATTTTAATGAACAATCTGAGATTTTAATTAATAGATTTGAAGAAAAAGGGTATAAAAGAACACATTTAGATAAAGTAAAAAAACAAGTCGAGACCCTAGATAGGAAAGGATTACTGGCTGACAAACCCAAAACAAATAAAAAAACTTTTGATATTGCTTTCTGCACAGAATTCAATCAGCAATAACGACAAATAGAGAAAAGCATAAAAAAACATTGGGCAATTTTACTCAGGGATCCCATATACAAACAAATGCTGCCTAACAAACCAAAGTTCATTTACAGAAGACCCCCTATTTTGAAAGATAGAATAATGAGAAGCATCCCTGACCCACCGAAAAAACTGGTAACCTTTCTGGATAGAACAGGCTTCTATAAATGTGGCAGGTGTGTGGCCTGTAACACCTGCCGTAAAGATAAAAGAAGGAGTATTAAGAATTTTGAATCCTGGACTACGAAGAAAAACTATGAAATTAGTCAGTTTATCACTTGTAGAAGTACACACGTGACATATGTTTTACAATGTGAATGCGGCCTACAATACGTGGGCCACACAACTAGAGAATTGAGAGTGCGGTTAAGGGAACATATAACCAACATAAAGAAAGGCTTCCGCAAACACAACTTATCCAACCACTTCAGGCTGTTCCATAATAAGGGCCCCACCAAGATGTTTTTTTGAGGGATAGATAAAATGACCCCCCATTGGAGAGGGACACATATGAAAAGGGCAGCGTCCCAAAATGAAACATGGTGGATACAAGAGTTAAAAAGCATGGTCCCCGCAGGTCTAAACGTAGAACTTGACATAAACTGTTTTAATAATAATTTTGTAAAAAAAATTATTTTTAATATTTTTATATACACATACTGTAATTTGGTGATAATTTCAAAATTTCAAAATTAAAATATAGGGATATAAACACAAACATATATATGGAAATAATTTTTAAAATAATTTTAAAATAATTTTTGATAAAATTGTACAATAAAAAGGAATTTTTTAGAATTTTTATAGAATATATAACTAGATGGCAGGTTTATTGTATTATTGAAAAGTGTTTTGATTATATATTATATATTGTATTTTGTATATGATTTTATTATATGATTTTAATGTAGATAGTACATTTATTGACTATTAAGAATGTGCCCATACTAAATTTTATAGCCCATAAATCTAGTTAAATAAATTTTTTAGTCAATTACTTATTAATATGCCTTCATATGATAATATATAGAACATTATTACACTTATAATCGTTATGGGCCGATGGCATATTGGAATATCAAATATATCATATACAAAATAAAATTCAATAAAGTAGGGAAATACTGTAAGGTGTATACACTGTTAGATGCCTATTATGATTATACGAATTGATTTTATATTTATTATTATTAAGGTTTGTGAATATGGAATACATGTATTTAAATATGCTGTAGAGGCTGTAAGGAGATACCGGAATGAGACAGACCCCCATTATTTAGGGTATATAGCACTACGAGTAGTTTAAGAACGAAGTGGGATCGGTACCCATATGCTCTTTATAGAGGGCTAAGGGTGTAATAAGATGGCGATTAACAGGAAGTTAACATAATGAGAGTCCTAAGATGGCGGTGTTCTACTTCCGGTTCCTCCAGGTGTCCGCAATATTGTATTCTTGTAAATCATATAAATAGTAGTACGTACTCGTGACGCACCCGCGTTTGATAACGCTCTGAGAGGCGGAGCGAAGCACGTCAAGCCGTCCGTCCGAATACGTACTACGTCACGTCCAGCCACATCCGACTTCCGGTTTCCGGGGACACGGGCGGAGAGCACGGCCATTTGTTTGGCGGCCCGTGGGATTGTGTCAAGGCGTTTGATTATCTTCAACACTGTAAGTGTAATTTTTAAATGCGCAACCAATAAAGTTCCAATATACTGCACGATGATAGCACCTTTCTTTTTTATGAGCAATACCTGGAAGTTGTGAGCTGCAGAGTACCTTATAAGTCGATCGATTGGCGGTCCCTCGAGGCTATCACCACCAAGGATTATACTTAGAGCAGTTTTAAATTTGGCTTCTGGTGAGTAGGGGACCAAGAGGGGAGCACCTACCCGTGAATATTGAGCACCGGCAATTTGTATGAGCACGCAGCACTTCGAATTTTTGTTTGGCACAAAGACTGTCACTTTAATATCACTTGGTTGATTGAAGATTATATGAACTTTTATCACAAGAATTTGTTGTGGAAGATCATTTATTTAATTATTTATATATATTTATTGATTTATTCACTTATTTATTATACAGGTTGTCACATAAGCAAATTATTTATGCACAATTTGTAAAATTTGTGTATTACTGTTTTATTTGATATAGTTTAGGCACTAGCACTTTGAGCACAATATTAATGATTAATTTGGTTTTTACACATATAATAATTATTTAGTAGATAAGCAGCGCAGGTACTCTAATATTTTATCTGTTTCAAAAAAGGCACCCCCTTTTTTTACCAGCAGCAGCTTATCAATTATCTATATCTGCACATTAATTTTATATATAATCCTAAGCGCTAGCCTTACGCACCTTATATTTAACCTGGAAACTGGGGAGTCCACTACTGGAGGTACCGTCCATTTTTTAAGGAGGGACTCCTCGTAAGGGTACCGCATTGCAAAACGCTTAGAGATTGCAAGGGTGTGTTTTGGGCACCCCCACTGTTTCGAGACAATATTGTCATAGAAGGCGGGAAAGGGGAACACCCTCCCCGCTTTTGAGGACCTGTGGGTGCCAAAGGTGACCCGCTCCTCTGATGCTGCATTAGTCGTGTCTTCCATATGCAAAGTTTTCCGCACTGATACAATCAGTGCATCCACTAGCGCCTTTTCGTGTGCAGCTAGAGGACCAGAGGAATCATCCGCACGATCTGAGTACACAAGGTACGTGAACGCAGATCCGGAAGGGTAACTTGCATCTGCGGTGGCGGAATCAGACTCTGGATCTGAGGAGACAGAAGAAGTAGGTGAAGGCGGGGAGGCTTTATGCTACCCTGTTTGCCCAGGCCAAATCTAGTTTGGACACCAAGGACTCCAGGACCGCCGTCAGTGCAGACAGATGTTGGGCCCAGGAGGGCCCCGCAGCCTCAGAGATGGTCGGAGGTGAAACATGCTCCATGGACTCCATGAATGAAGAGGGAAACCCACAAAAAGAAGTGTAAAACACTGCAAAAGGGAAATCCCACCAGGCTGTGGCACTACAAGGCTCAGCACAGAGCACTACTGTTACAATAGCAGGAAGAGGGAGAGAGAACCCCACAAAAGGCACTCACCACCAACGGGTGTGGGCAGATGGGATGCACAGGCCGCAATATACCACCAAGGCGGGGAAACGCAAACTGGGAGGTAGGGGAGCCCGGGGGTCCCACCATCCCATGGAGGGGCCCACATCCACCCCAAAACCCTCCAGGGGTAGAGGGGGGACAACTACTTACCACACCAGGAACAGGGTGGGCATGCCTCCGAACAGGACACTGCTTCATCATAATGTGGGTGTTGTCGGCCAGGAGGAAACGCTGCAACTCAGACTGAAGCAAGTTTGTATGCGTCTTTGCGAGGCGTTAACTCACAGGCCAGCCCTTGTCCAGTGGGGCTATGTCACGGCCAATCTAGCGCAGAGCTGCGGTCTGCACGCGCTTGCTGGCCAGAATGGGGGGACTCTAAGGATCTAGATTATCCAGTGCTTCACCCAGTCCGGCACTTGATTGTAGATTTTCACAGGAACAAATTAATAAAAAGAGGAAACATTTCCATTTAAAAAGAAAAAATTGCCAGGACCAGAGATCCCAAAGAACTATGTCCTTACTCCTGACTAATCAGAAAAAAAAAACTGAAGACCTATAGCAGGAAGTGGGAGTACACCTCCAGGGACTACCACATAGGCATGCTCAAGCTTTTTTCTCTGCCTAGTGTCTTACTCCTGTAGGGGGCAGTATAACCCTACAGTCAAGAAGATGGAAGTGCTGTGTCCGTCAATGAACGACACAAATTGTAAACCCAAAATCAAAACAGACACAGGAACACAAAACATTCTTCTACATTTGGTATGCCTGGATTAACCACTTGCCGACCGCCGCAAGTACATATACTGCGGCGGTTAGCCCCTCCTGGGCAAAGTGACGTTTGATTTTTACATTTTTGGGGGGGGGAATTTCATATAAAAAAATGTGAAAAATATTGTTATTTTTTCAAATTTGTTGCTCTTTTTTGTTTATAGCACAAAAAAATAAAAATCGCACAGGTGATCAAATACCACCAAAAGAAAGCCCTGTTTGTGGGAAAAAAAGAACATCAATATCATTTGGTACAACTTCGCACGACCGTGCAATTGTCCGTTAAAGTCACGCAGTGCCGAATCGCACAATAGGCCCTGGTCTTTGAGCAGCCAAATCCTCCGGGGCTTAAGTGGTTAAGGTTACCACTTCACCAGAATACCAGATGACAATTGTGTCGAGATGACCTGGAGTGGCACTGTGGGGCAGATCAGGACCTAGCTTACAATCTTCTTTTCTCAATAGGCCATGTCTACCCAGCCCATCCTACCTTTTCTCCTCTGCCTCCCCCCTAACCATACTTATTCTAACTCTCAGTTTTTATCCTCTACATCCCAATATGAAAAATTTTGGGAGTCTGGTGTATGGTCTTCAAGCTAACGGAGACCCTGGGATGGAAAAGGGAGCACTCCATGATGCCTTTAAATCTATGTCAAATAGCTAGAGCCCTGGCCCAGATGGGTTTATCGTTAAATACTATAAAATATACAAAATATTTTAGCACATTACTTTTTGAGACAGGTGAATGCTGTCTCTAAAGGAGGATCTCTTTCATCAGAGGCATTGACAGTGCACATCACAGTGACCCCCAAGGAGGGGAAAGAGCCACTGATGTGTCAACATTAGAGATCCATATCACTTTTAAAGACTGACACCAAACTCTTTGCAAAGATTTCGGCCCTACGAATAGAGCCCCAGGTGAGTTTTGTCCTTGGAAGCAGCCTGAGAAAGTACTGGACTGTATAGATAGGTCTTTCCTCACCACCCCGCAACATTTCGGTCTAAGTCCCAACACAGGAAAGAAACACAAACAAGCCGGGGACGATGAATTTTCACCTGAATTTTCTTTCCCTAACTAATTAATTACAGGAATTTATCTTTAAAAAAGGAATAAAAAAAGAAAACATCAATGTGGGCTTGCTTTTTTCTCCAATCTACAAGCTTCCTTTCTGTTAACCTGGAATGATTCTTATCTTGACTACCTTGCTATCAACTTCACTTCACATACTACCTTCTGCTAAGCAGGGAATGAAAACAATTAGATCCCCAGTAACGCAGCACACATAAAAACACTTGTCAGGCACACATTTAACCCCCTGATCGCCTTAGATGTTAACCCCTTTCTGTCCAGTGTCATTAGTACAGTGACAGTGCATATTATTATCTCTGATCACTGTAATAATGTCACTTGTGATGTCAGGTAGTGTCAGATTTTCCGCAGCACTATCAAACTAAACTCCGGTATACCATAGTTTGAAGACAACGGGCGCCAGGTCACAATATAGTATGAAAAATATGACAATTTATTGTACTGACTGACATGTACAAACGATCCAAAATACAGCCAGTAAACCATGAACAACGGTACTCGCAATGGGACACATCCGGGATGATCAGATCCGGGGACCTGCTGAACGATCCTGTGCCGTGTGGCAGTGTCTATGATACAGGTGCCGGTTGCTGCTGTAGGTGGCGCAGGCTCCCTGGATGGGCAGCCTTGCAGATGTCTGGGGTCGGTGAAAGCAGTGACCCAGAACCGGAAGTGATGTCAGGGACCTGTCAGTTCCGCCACGGAGTCTGACAGGAACCAGAGAGCTTGATAGAGTGTGGAGGGCGGGCCGCAACGTCGTTTCGGAGGTCCTCCTCCTTCATCAGGCAGGCCCGCCCCTCCACTGGAAACACTTATATAGGAAACACAGGCAGGGAAGCCCATTAAGTGAACAATGACTGTAATTAGCCGCAATAAAAACAATATCAGTGAATAATTAAAACCATTGAGACAAAAAAGGGAGAAAAAACCCTGTCTATGAACTACACACAAATTATTGTACAAAAAATTGTACAAAAAATTGTTCAACAAATGTGACACTTGTATGTCTACATCCTGAACAAATGTCAGAGAATTACTTAAAAATATATCAAAATAAAAACTTGTTAAAGGGAAAGAGGAACCTCCCACTTGTACTCCAAGCTCGGGGGGTTCCTGTCCTACATATGGGGTGACTCTATGTTAAGTTAAAATGAATAGAAAAAAAAAAATTATAAATTATTAATTAAATAAAAAAATTAAAATATATACAAGGATTACCTGGGTAAAAACTGTTGATAGAATAAATATAGTTATAATTATAAAGGTCGCCTGAACCTTATAACAGCCCGTAGCTGCAATAAAAACACTATCAAACAGCCTGTTTAGCAACAATTCAAATGACGGAAGTGAACTAGATGACCAGGAATATAAACCACGTGTAAAAAATATATAAAACATCTAAAATGCTCATTTCAGGATCGTGTTAATCTCAAGCTCCTCATTTAATCCTTGTGCAAAATGTGCCCTTTTGTCACTCATAGACAGAAGTGGTTTTACGGTCCCCATGAGAAAAAGTACATACACAAACAATTCTATTGCTGCTCCACGGAATTTGTGGTTTATGGCTTGAGGTGTCTCTGTGGTCTTCTCTACGTGGGACGCACTATTCGCACAGTGCGTGCCCGTTTTGGAGACCACAGGAGACTGATTGAAAAAGGCTCCGTGGAGCATAGTGTCCCCAGGCACTTTCGTCTCCACCACAATCAGTCCACCGAGGGACTACGCGTTTGGGTCATTGAGACCATTCCCCCCGGTGATTCGGTAGCGGAGCGCTTCCAGACCCTATGCCATAGGGAAACCTTTTGGATTTTCAACCTCAATTCTTTGGCCCCCGGGGGATTAAATGAGGAGCTTGAGATTAACACGATCCTGAAATGAGCATTTTAGATGTTTTATATATTTTTTACACGTGGTTTATATTCCTGGTCATCTAGTTCACTTCCGTCATTTGAATTTTTGCTAAACAGGCTGTTTGATAGTGTTTTTATTGCAGCTACGGGCTGTTATAAGGTTCAAGCAACCTTTATAATTATAACTTTATTTATTCTATCAACAGTTTTTACCCAGGTAATCCTTATATGTATATATATATATATATATATATATATATATATTTTTTTTTTTTTATTTAATTAATTTATAAAAAAAAAAAAATTCTATTCATTTTAACACAGAGTCACCCCATATGTAGGACAGGAACCCCCCGAGCTTGGAGTACAAGTGGAAGGTTCCTCTTTCCCTTTTCCTTTAACAAGTTTTTATTTTGATATATTTTTAAGTAATTCTCTGACATTTGTTCAGGATATAGACATACAAGTGTCACATTTGTTGAACAATTTTTTGTACAATAATTTGTGTGTAGTTCATAGACAGGGTTTTTTTCCCTTTTTATCTCAATGGTTTTAATTATTCACTGATATTGTTTTTATTGCGGCTAATTACAGTCATTGTTCACTTAATGGGCTTCCCTGCCTGTGTTTCCAGTGGAGGGACGGGCCTGCCTGATGAAGGAGGAGGACCTCCGATACGACGTTGCGGCCCGCCCTCCACACTCTATCCAGCTCTCTGGTTCCTGTCAGACTCCGTGGAGGAACTGACAGGTCGCTGACATCACTTCCGGGTCACTGCTTTCACCGACCCCGCTGTACACAGACATCTGCAAGGCTGCCCATCCAGGGAGCCTGCGCCACCTACAGCAGCAACCGTCACCTGTATCAGAGACACTGCCACACAGCACAGGATCGTTCAGCAGGTCCCCGGATCTGATCATCCTGGATGTGTCCCATTGCGAGTACCGTTGTTCATGGTTTACTGGCTGTATTTTGGATTGTTTGTACATGTAAGTCACTACAATAAATTGTCATATTTCTCATACTATATTGTGACCTGGCACCCTTTGTCTTCTTCCTTTTTTGCTATATGCCTGGAGGGTCCCTCACCTCCCGAGGAGCTGCCTGTACTCTATATGCCACATACACCTTGATTTGGACTCCATGACCATCCACTACAAGGAATTATCTACACTGTGATTTTTTCCGGACTGTGGAAGGACTTTGTTCATAGATGAGGTTTTTGCACTCCCATCTTTGACTTGTTTATTATATATACATTCCCCCCCCCCCCCCTTCCTTTAGAATTTTTTGCCATACCATTTATATGTGTTAAATATGCTTGTGTGTTTCTTGCACATACTGTATGGTCTATGCATTTTACCTTCCACTGTGAGTCAGTGAGCGCTGACTTACTGACTTAGGTCAGTTTTTTGTTTATATATCATGGTTTGGTCGATGCTATAACTTTCACTCAAACAATCAATATACACTTATTGGGATTTTTTTCTTTTACCAAAGAAATGTAGCGGAATACTAGTTTGTCCAAAATGTATTAAGAGTTTTTTTATAGCGCAAAGTTTTTGAATTACGGTATAATCCATTTCTCTGATGTTCATTGACGGACACTCCTTATCTTCCTGACCATTGGGTTATATTGCCCCCTACAGGAGTAGGACACTAGGCAGGAAAAAGCTTGACTATGCCTATGGGGCAGTCCCAGTGAGTATACTCCCATTCTCAGCTTTAGGCACTCAGTTTTGTTACAAACAGTGTCAGAAGAAAGCCAATGCCACAGAGGGGTGGGTGCTGTGTCTGTCAATAAACATCAGAAAAATAGAATTTCTGTAAGAACTTACCGTAAAATTATTTTCTCTGAGTCCTTTTACAGATGCAGCCCTTCCAAGTTTCATCACTATTGGGTAATGGTGCCCTCTACAGGAGCAGGCTAGGCAATGAAACTTCATTAAAAAACTTTCACTAGACACACCTTTAGGGGCTGTCCCTTCAATCATTACCCCCAGACACATAGAGCTTACTAATCAGTTTCGTAGCAAGCAGTACAGGAAGACAACCAACCCCAAAATAGAGGGACGGGGGCTGCGTCTGTCAGAGGACTCAGAGAAAATAATTTTATGGTAAGTTCTTACAAAAATTCTATTTTCCCTTATGTCCTCTGACAGATGCAGCCCTTCCAAGTTTCATCACTATTGGGATGTCCCAAAGCAGTGCAGGTGGGAGGGGTGGGAAGAGACGCAACCAACAAAACGGCAATCTGTCAACAAGGCCAAAAAAAAAACGTAGCCAACAGGGCAACAGAAGCTCAACCAACGGGAGCTAACCCCAGAACAAAAATTCACCCCAAGAAGAGAAAGCATGTCTCTTCAACAAACCGCAGATTGTAAAACTTTGCAGCCAAAGGAAGCATCCGAGGATGCCATCACATCAATCTTGTAGAATTTTGTAAAGGTGTGCACAGATGACCAGTTGGCCGCTTTGCACACCTGAGCCACAGAAGCCTGATGGCGAAAAGCCCAAGTGGCACTCATAGCTCTAGTAGAATGTGCCCTCATAGGGCAAGGAGACACCTGACCCTTTAGTGAATAGGCCTGAACAATAGTCTGTCTGATCTATTTGGAAATGGTTGCAGCGGATGCAGCCGAACCCTTCCGAGGTCCCTCGGGAAGGACAAACAGGGAATCAGACTTCCGAAAAGATTCTGTGGCCGAAAGGTAAACCCTGATCACCCGAACCACATCCAATGAATGCAAAGCAAATTCCTTGGGATGCTGGGGCTACGCACAAAGCAAAGGCAAAACTATATTCTCATTGAGGTGGAAGGCAGACACCACCTTAGGGAGAAAAGACTGGTTGGGTCGCAGAACAACCTTATCCCTATGAACGACCAGATAAGGCGAATGGCAGGACAGAGCCGCCAATTCAGACACTCTGTGCGCAGAGGTGATAGCCACCAAAAAGGCAACCTTTTGGGACAACAAAGGCAGAGAGATGTCATATTTTCAAAGGCAGGTCATTGCAAAACGGACAAAACCATATTCAAATCCCACGGAGGCAAAGGAGCCCTCCACGGAGGAGCCAGATGATGCACCCCTTGAATAAAGGTGAGAATCAGGGAATTAGTCACAAAGGGAAGCTAGAAGAAAATGGCCAAGGCTGACACCTGATCTTTAATCGTGCCCAATGCCAAACGCTGTTCCACACCTTCCTGCAAGAAAGCCAACACATAAATCTTCCTGGAGGTAGCCTTTCGAGCTCTCAGCAAGGTAGGAATTACAGCATTGGAGAGACCTCTGTCTCTCAACACCTGACCTTGAACCGCCAGGCTGTTAAAGCCAGAGACCTTAAAGCAGGATGGAAGATCGGCCCTTGAGACAGCAGATTTTCTCTCAGAGGTAGCCACCAAGGAGGCTCGACGACCATCTTTACGAGGTCTGCGTATAGGCCAGTCCGGGGCCACCAGAATCACCTGCACCTGTTCCAACGCCAACCTGTGGAGGAACCTGGACAACAGTTGAATCGGAGGAAAGGCATAAATCAGCCGATACCGGTGCCATGGCCCTGGCCACGAACCTTTCCACCTTTTTGTTGAGACGAGACGCAAACAGATCCACGTCTAGAGTCCCCCACCGGGCACACAGGAGATGAAATACCTCCAGAATCAGGGACCATTCCCCCTGATCCAAAGACTGACGACTGAGATAGTCTGCCTGCCAGTTCTCCACTCCCGGAATGTGAACAGTGGAGATAGCTGGAACATGGGCCTCGGCTAAGGACAGAATCTCGGCCACTTCCTTGGCCGACCGGGCACTCCTGGTGCCCCCTTGGTGATTGATGTAAGCCACAGCCGTGGCATTGTCGGTTTGAACCCAAAGTGGGCGACCATGCACCAAGTCGCCCAACGGAGCAGGCAGAGTTTGATCGCCCTAAGCTCCAGGACATTGATCAGCAAGGAGGATTCCTCCGTCGACCACGTTCCTTGGGCACAATGAGTGTCCAGTATTCCACCCCAGCCCCTCAGACTGGCATCCGTGGTGATCACCATCCACAACAGGGGCAGAAGGACTTGCCCTGGTTCAGAGCAGGTGACAGAAGCCACCACAATAGCTCCAACCTTGTGAGACGGCTGAGATATACCATCCTGTCCAAGGACTGCAGATCCTTGTTCCATTTGGCAAGGATCTCCACTTGTAGAGGCCTTGTGTGAAACTGGGCAAATGGGATTGCCTCGAAAGCCGACACCATCAGCCCCAGGGATCTCATGCAGTTCTGCTGGGAGGAGAGATCGTTGACCCTGAGGGACCTGATCTCGCCCTGCAAAGTCTGAACCTTTTCCTCTGGGAGAAAAACTTTTGCTTGGGCAGAGTCCAGGTCCATGCCCAGGTAGCTGAGATGGACTGACGGAGTCAGTGCCGACTTCTGGAAGTTGATAGTCCACCCGAACTCCTGGAGCGCCTGAACTGTGACCGTCAGATCGTCCGACAGAGTGGCCCATGAGCTCGCCCTCAACAAGAGATCTTACAGATAACAGAGGACCGCAATCCCCATTCTGCGTAGCAGAGCCAGCACCTGGGCCAAAACCTTGGTGAAGACCCTGGGAGCCGAAGCTAGACCAAAGGGTAATGCCACAAATTGAAAATGCTCCTGCACCACTGTGAAGCGGAGATACCACTGATGACCTTTGTAGAAAGGGATATGCAGATGCGCATCCTTTAAGTCGATGGAGGCCAGAAAATCTCCTTGACTTAAAGACGCCACCACCGATGGGATGGATTCCATACAGAACTAATGCACCCGCACAAAGCGGTTCATAGATTTGAGGTCCAGAATCGGACGTAACTTGCCCTCCTTCCTGGGCACCGTGAAAAGGTTTGAATAAAACCCACAAAATCTGTCCCGCTGAGGAACCGGGACAATAACGCCGTGAGCAAGAAGATCTTGCACTGCCCCCTTGAGATCTGTTAAACGATCCGGAGACAGATGGAGATTTGATGGAAAGAACCTTTCTGCTGGACGAGATCGAAATTTCATCTTGTACCCTGAACGAATGAGTTTGTGAACCCATTTGTCCTGAATTAGGGACGTTCAGGGTTCCCGAAAGTAACACAGACGTCCCCCCACCCCTGAAACGGGTGAGGGTGTTCCTTCATGCGGTAGAAGACTGGGCCGCAGCACCGGACTGACCGGCCTTTGACTTACCTGACCAAGACTTCTTATTACCGCTGGAGGCTTTGAAGGATATTCCTTTTTCCTGCGCCCTTGAGGCACGAAAAAGCCCCCGGTGAGCCACGAAGGAAGGACCGCTCCGTGCGCGGGGTGCTTTACCTTTCGCGGATTGGGGTAGAAGGGTACTCTTACCCCCTGTGAGACCCTTGACCATCTCATCCAACGAATCCCCAAAAAGACTTTCCCCCAAATAGGGGAGATCAGACACAGTCTTCTTAGAGGCATGGTCTGCCGACCAGCTCTTAAGCCACACCATGCGGCGGAGTGCAATCCATACCGCAGAAAGTCTAGCGACCAGGGGAGCTTCGTCCAGGGCCGCATCACACAGCTTCGTCCTGGGCCATTTGATCCTTGAGCTCAATGAGAGTCGGGGGAACCGACTTAGCCAGCAGGTTGCTCTTAAGCACCTTGATCCATTCCGTAACCATCTGAGAAAACAGCACGGAAGCGAACACAGGCTTGAGGAGCGACCCCGCCACCAAGTACACGTGGCAGGAAAGTGACTCCACTTCCCTGTCCATCGGGTCTTTAAACACTGGGGAGTCCTGCACGAGCATCACCGTGGATTTATTTAACCTGAAAAACAGTGCGGTCCACCTTAGGGGATACTGTCCAGTGATTGGAAACTGGGTCCGCAAAACGATAGCGGCGTTGAAAACGTTTAGGCACCGCCACCTGCTTAATGCGTCGCCACTGTTCGTTCACGATATCGTGAAACTCCTTGGGGCAGGGGTAAACCAGATCTGAGCTTTGCGGAAGCTGAAGACAACCCGCTTTCCTGAACAAGAGCTTCAGCCAAAGCACGTTCCCGCGCTGCAGCGGAGGAGGGCCCATCCTCCTCTCCGTCAGAGTGTAAGAACAGGGAACCCTCAGGGAAGGCAGTGTCCATGGCAACCACATCAGTCTCTGAATCAGAAGACTGAGAGGGCATTGGCTTTTTTTGAATAGGAACTTGTGACATGACAAGATCAACTTTGGATGCCAAAGCTTCAATGGCTGCAGATAAAGATGCTAGGGAAGGTGATCCAGAGTTCCCAGATGCACACACCAGATCAGTGGGAAATTGTCATTTTGGGACTCCATTTTGGCAATGATATAAAAAAGGAATGCTGGCCTTTTAAATCCACAATGGTGGCCCGCACAGCTATCCTGTGCTGCCGCTGTAGTCCCCTTTTAATAAACTGATTAAAGCAAATGTACCAAAAGACTAAAAAAAACCCTTACTGTGCCTGAGAGAGAAAAACAAACCGCTCTCCACGCTTCTCTTCAGTCAGTGAAAAATGGCAGGAGGAAGTGACCTAACGTCACTAGAGGCCGAAGTGCCCTCAGCTACACAAACATCGTGCCAATAGAAAGTATAGGGGAGCACAGGGAAAAATGGCCGCTGCCCTCACAATGCGGCTTGCCGGCAAACGGTGCCAAAAGCATACAGCAATGCAAAAAATGGCTGCTGCCCTTAAACTGATGCAGCCAGGCTTTTCCACACCCAAAATGGCGGCGGAAAACGTTGCCTATCATCAGGAGTCCAAGGACCCTGGCCACCACGGGAATCCACTACAGGAAGCCCCCCAGGACAAGGTAGGAGCCATACACCCCCCCCCACGCAATGGACGCCGCTAGAGCGCCCCCTATGGAGCAGGGAGGCAGGATCCGTCCAGACAGGCCAGGGGGGAGCTCACAGAGACCGCAGCTCTGACATCCCCAGGAGTGGGCCAACATCACCCCCCACAGAGGTACTGTCCCAGGGACACGGACCACAAACTGCACACGCTCGTTGGCCAGGCTGGGGTACCATAAGGATCTAGCTTATCCAGTGTGAAGCCCGGCTGTCGCTTGTAGTTCACCAGGAGGATCCCCCTGACTAGCTAGCGATAGTGAGTGAAGAAAAAATAAAATAAAATAAAAATTTCTCAAAGAAAAATAAAAAACTGAGACCAGAGTCCCAGCAGGGAAACCTAGGTCCTACTCCTGAGTTAGGCAGCAAGAAACTGATTAGTAAGCTCTATGTGTCTGGGGGTAATGTTTGAAGGGACAGCCCCTAAAGGTGTGTCTAGTGAAAATGTTTTAATGAAGTTTCACTACCTAGCCTGCTCCTGCAGAGGGTGCCATTACCCAATAGTGATGAAACTTGGAAGGGCTGCGTCTGTCAGAGGACGTAAGAGAAAATGGATTTTACCGTAAGTCAAAAATCCCATTTTCTCTTTCATTCATTGGCGGACACAGCTCCTTATCTTCTTGACCATCGTGACGTCCAAAAGCAGTGTCAAACATGGGTGGGAACAGCAAGAAAAAATTTCCCAGGTTAAACCGTAGCCAACCAGGTAACATAGAGCTCAACCATAAACAACTGAGGCGCACCTGAATAAAACAATACACCCTCAAAGAGGACCAGGTCCTCTAAACAGCAGCCTGCAAAAGCCAAAAGAAGCATCCGCAGATGCCAACACATCCACCTTATAAAACTTTGTGAAAATGTGCACAGATGACCAGGTGGCTGCCATGCAAACCTACAGCACTGACGCCTGATGATGGAAGGCCCAGGATGCACTAAGTGCCCGAGTAGAGTGCACCTACACAGGGAAAGGAGGAACCTGACCCCTAAAGGAATAGGCTGGAATCATCATCTGTCTGATCCATCTGGAAATGGTCGCAGCAGAAGCGGCCAACCTTTTCCGAGCTCCATCCGTGAGAACAAATAGTGAGTCTGACTTCCTAAAATACTCTGTAGCTGCTAGGAACACCCTGATTACCCGAACCACATCCAGGGAATGCAAAGTAATTTCCTTAGGGTGTTTAGGCCTGGGACAAATAAAAGGCAACACAATGTCTTCATTAAAATGGAAAATCAGAGACGACCTTTGGAAGGAACGACAGACAGGGACGAAGAACCACCTTATCTCTGTGAACCACCAGGTAAGGTGAACAAAAAGACAACGCAGCCAGCTCTGACACCCTGCCCACAGCAGTAATTGCCACCAAAAAAGCCACCTTCTGGGACAACGTAAGCAGAGAAACCTCCCAAATATTTTCGAAGGGAGGTTTCTGGAGAACTGACAACCAAATTGAGGTCCCACGGAGGCAATAGAAACCGCACTGGAGGAGCCAAGTGTCGAACTCCCTGGATAAAGGTATACACCAAGGAATGTGTGGCCAATGGATGTTGAAAGAAAACTGCCAAGGCTGAAACCTAGCCCTTAACGATGCCCAAGGCCAGGCGCTGCTCAACCCCTCGTTGGAGGAAAAAGGGGAACCCCAAGAGACTCACACCACGAAATGTACATCTTCTAAGTACGATGGTAGATCTTCCTCGAGGTAGATTTTCTAGCCTTTAACAGTGTGGGAATCACCGATTCAGACAAACCTCTATCCTTCAGCATCTGGCTTTCAACACCAAGCTGGTAAAGCCAGCAACTGTAAAGCAGGATGGAAGATTGGCTCTTGGGACAACAGACTTTCCCTGAGAGGAGCATCGGCGACCAGCTGTACCAGATCGGTGTACCAAGACCGGCGAGGCCAGTCTGGAGCCACTAGAATGAGTCGGTAGCGTTAGCCAGAGGATTCCGAGACTGTGCCACAAACCTCTATCTTCCTTGAAATGTGTACAGTAGAGAGGGCTGGAACGAATCGGTCTGCCCACCTACTTCCCAAGCCACTAGGACACATCTTGTGCCCCTTTGGTGATTGACATAGACCATTGCCATGGCATTGTCCGATTGAATTCGCACCGGATACTCCTGAAGACGAATTGTTCAATGATCCAGACCAAGTCTGATCGCTCGGAGTTCCAGTACATTAATCGGCAGTCTGGGCAGTTCCAGAGTCCAGACCCCCTGAGCACAATCTGTGCAGAGGATGCCTCCCCACCTGGACACGGTGGCATCCGTGGTGATAACTGTCCAGTACAGAGGGGAGAAAGGATTTTCCCTGTCGAAGTGCTGGAGACCGAAGCCACCTCTAGAGACAGTGTATTCTTGTCCCATTTCACCAGAATCTCTTTTTCCAGAGATGTCGTGTGTAACTGTGCAAACAGAACCACCTCGAAGATGGACACCATCAGGCCCAGCACCTGCATGCAAGCCCGGAGGGATGACAGTCTGCTGGACAACAGAAGCTGAATTGCCTCCTGCAATGTCTGTAATTTTTCCAGGCAAAGAAACACTCTGGCTGAGGCGAGTCCAGAGTCAGACCCAGATAGTCCTGTTTTGTGGACAGAACCAGAGCAGACTTGTGAAGGTTCAGAATCCAATGGAACACCCTCCGAGTTCGCAGAGTATTCTCCAAGTTATCAATCAGAGCAGTCACAGGCTCTGCTTGCAGAAGATCGTCCAGGTACCCGAGTACAACGATTCCCCCACTGACGCGACAATGCTAGCACGGGGCCAACACTTTGTGAAGACCCGAGATGCTGAGGCGAGACCAAAGGGTAACGCCACAAACTGATAATGTTCCTCGCCCACGGCAAAGCAGAGGAAATGCTAGTGACTGGCACATATTGGAATGTGAAGGTAGACATCCTTGCTGTCGTTAGAAGCGAGAAAATTCCCCTGATGTAGGGATGCCACTACCATGTAGATGGACTCCATTCGGAACGTCTGTACCCGTACAAAGCAGTTTAGCGCCTTGAGGTCCAGAATTGGACATACCTTGCCTTCCTTCCTGGGAACTGTAAAGAGGTTTGAGTAAAACCCCTAACAACTTTCCAAAGTCGGAACCAGAACAATCAGCCCTTGAAGTAACAAGTCTTGCACTGTCCCAAAGCCCGTAAGTGATCTGGGGACAAGTGCAGGTTGGAAGGGAAGAACCTTTCCGGAGGATAAGACCGAAACTCGATCTTGTAGTCGGACCGAATTACTTTTTGGACCCATTTGTTCTGTACCACGGAGGTTCACGGATCCGGAAACCAGCAAAGACTTCCCCCTACCTCAGATATGGATGAGGGTGCCCCTTCATGCAAAGGAAGCCTTGCCCACAGGTCTGGAAAAGCCAGCTCGTGGCTTGCCAGACCAGGTCCTCTTGGAACCTCCGGTGAAGGTGCTGAAGGGCTTTGATCCCTTGTCTTGAGACCCTGAGGGACGAAAAGGCCTCTTATGAGCTGAGAAGAATGGCCCACATCTACGACGGGGCTCCTTGTCCTTGGTAGCCTGCGAAAGAAGAATATTCTTCCCCCCTGTGGGATCCTTAATGATGTTATCCTAGGAAGCTCCAAACAGGCAATCCCCTACAAGTGGGAGATCAGATAAGGCCTTCTTAGAAGTCTGGTCCGCAGACCAGCATTTCAGCCAGATAATACGCCAAAGGACCACTGCTGATACAGACAGCCTAGAATCAAAGGAGCCGCGTCCAAAGAGGCATCACAGATAAACTGTAATCCCTGGGCCAAATGATCCGCTAGCTCCGCAAGGCAGGGGGAAGTTGTTTCCCCTCCAGGTCCCGGCGTAAAATTTAGCCTCAGAATTTGGGACACCAGGGCAATAGTAAATACTGGTCAAGGTACCGAACCAGCCACAGTGAACATATGGTGGGCCAGAGGCTCCACTCTCCTATTGGCCAGATCATTAAAGGCCGGGAACTCCTCAATCGGAATTAAGGTACTGTAGCCTTTTTTAACCTGGAAACTGGCAAAACCACTACAGGTGGGACCGTCCACATTTTAAGCAGGCATTCCTTATAAGGATACCGCATAGCAAGACGCTTAGGGACCGCAAGAGTGCGTTTTGGACAACCCCACTGTTTTGTGATAATGTTATCAAAGTAACTGGAAAAAGGGAACGCACTCGCCACTTTGGAGGGCCTGTGGGTGCCAAAAGGGACCGGATCCTCTGACGCAGCATCAGCCGCATCCTCCATTTTTAAAGTTTCACACACTGACACAATTAGTGCATCTGCCAGTGCCTTTTTATGCGTGCTAGAGGAGCAGAGGAATCATCCTCACTATCTGAGCACTCAGGGTGCATGGACTCAGACCCAGTAGGGTGACTCGAGTCTGCGGCGACCAAAACAGATTCAAGATCTGATGAGACAGGTGGGGCAGGGGAGGGTTGGGGGAGCTATATACTAAGCTCACGCAGAAAACCTAACAATCAGGGGAGGGCTGCAAACTGCGATCCCGCAGAGGGGACGCCGACCAAGAGCCCCCGAATGGACCAGCTACTGGACCTCGTGAAAAAACAAGAGTGTTGCCCTCTGAGCCCCTCCATAGAGGCCCACAAAATAGGAAAAAGTTCCATTTAAAAGGAAAAAATTGACAGGACCAGAGATCCCAGCAAGGAATTAGGTACTTACTTCTGATTAGGTAGAAAAAAAAACTGGAGTGCCTATAGCTGAGAGTGGGAGTATACCCCCCTGTGACTGCCCCATAGGCGTAGTCAAGCTTTTTCCTGCCTAGTGTCCTACTCCTGTAGGGGGCAGTATAACCCAATAGTCAAGAAGATAAGGCGCTGTGTCCGTCAATGAACGAAAGAGAAATATATATATATTTTTTTTTTTTCAAAATTGTTGGTCTCTTTTTGTTAAAAAACCCAAAGGTTATCAATTACCAACAAAAGAAAGCTCTATTCGTGTGATAAAAATTATATATATTTAATTTGTGTACCGCACTGCATGACAGTGCAATTGTCAGTTAAAAATGGATTTTTGTAAGATCTTACCGTAAAATCCTTTTCTCTTAAGCTCATTGACAGACGTAGTCTTCTTGATTCTCAAGAGCTGGGTTATGTTGTCTCCGCAGGAGTAGGACTAGGCAGAAAGACAAAACGTTCTGGCTCCACCTTAGGGGCAGTCCCTGAGGGTATATCCTCCCTCTCTCTGCTACAGGGAATCAGTTCTGTTCTAAAGCAGTAACAGAGAATTTAACCCAACCCAACTCAATGATAGAGGGGCGGGTACTACGTCTGTCAATGAGCTTAAGAGAAAAGGATTTTACGGTAAGATCTTACAAAAATCCATTTTTCTCTATCGCTCATTGACAGACGTAGTCTTCTTGATTCTCAAGAGCTGGGACATCCAGAAGCAGTGCCACAAATGAGGGGTGGGATTGACAAAAATCAAAATCCAATCTAGAAGGCCCAACCGGTGCCAAACTAGAAGTTTTAAAGGCTCATTATAAACAAAGAATGAGACTCAAATGAAAATTTCCAATGGAAAAAACCCTCGAGGTAGACCACTGGTCTCCTCAAATTGCGGCCTGCAAAACCTTGCGGCCAAACGAGGCATCAGACGATGCCATTACATCAACTTTATAATGTTTTGTAAAGGTATGCACCGACGACCAGGTAGCCGCCTTGCACACCTGGACCACTGACGCCTGATGGCGAAAGGCCCATGACGCACTAAGCCCCCGAGTGGAGTGCGCCTTAACAGGGAACGGGGGCTCCCAACCCTTAATAGAATAAGCCTGTACCACCGTCTGTCTGATCCATTTGGAAATGGTCGCGGCAGATGCAGGCAACCCCTTTTTGGGTCCATCCGGGATCACAAAAAGTGAATCCGTCTTGCGAAACGAGTCTGTCGTTTTTAAGTATACCCTGATTGCCCGGACCACATCCAAGGAGTGTAAAGCAAACTCCCGAGGATGACTGGGCTTAGGACACAGGGAAGGTTATACAATTTCTTCATTCAGATGAAATTCTGAGACCACTTTTGGTAGGAAGGATGGATTCGGACGAAGAACCACCTTATCTCTATGAACCACCAGATATGGGGAACGACAAGATAATGCGGCCAGTTCTGACACCCTGCGTGCAGAAGTAATAGCCACCAAGAAGGCCAACTTCTGGGACAACGTAGGTAGAGGAATCTCCCTAATATCTTCAAAGGGAGGTTTCTGAAGAACCGACAATACTAAATTAAGATCCCAGGGTGGTAACGGCGCGCGCACTGGCGGAGCCAGATGTCGCACCCCCTGGATGAAATTCCCCACCAAGGAATGAGTAGCCAAAGGCTTCTGAAAGAAGATAGCTAATGCTGAGACCTGACCCTTGATAGTACTCAAGGCCAGTTTCTGCTCAACCCCTTGTTGCAGAAAAGCTAATATTCGACTAACCGAATAAGACCGTGGACGGAACCCCAGAGGTTCACACCATGCAATGTAGGACTTCCATGTGCGATGATAAATCTTTCTGGAAGTCGCTTTCCTTGCTTCAACTAGAGTAGAAATAACTGAAGCTGACAAACCTTTGTCCTTCAGCACCTGGGTCTCAATAGCCAGGCCGTTAAAGCCAGCGATCGTAAAGCAGGATGGAAGATCGGTCCCTGAGACAGTAGGTCCTCCCTGAGAGGAAGTCTCCACGGGACGTCCGCCACCAGTCTGACCACATCGGCGTACCAAGCTCGACGAGGCCAGTCCGGAGCTACCAGAATTACTGGAATTCCTTCCTCCTCTATCCTGCGAAGAAGTCTTGGCAGTAACCCGAGAGGAGGGAAGGCATACATTAGCTGGTATTGCCCCCACGGGGCGATCAGTGCGTCTGCGGTCTCTGCTAGAGGATCGCGGGAGCGAGCCACGAATCTCTGTACTTTCCTGTTGAATCGTGATGCCAACAGATCCACATCCGGGGTGCCCCACCGTAGGCACAACTGGTGGAAAACTTCTGGATGGAGGGACCATTCCCCCTGATCCAGAGTCTGACGGCTGAGATAATCTGCCTGCCAATTCTCCACCCCCGGAATGAACACCGCAGAGATAGCTGGAACAAATCGTTCCGCCCAGCGAAGAATGCAAGCCACTTCTTTGGCTGCTCGGACACTCTTGGTGCCCCCCTGGTGATTGACATAAGCCACGGCCGTGGCATTGTCCGACTGGATCCGAACCGGGCTGCCCTGGAGCTGCTCGGTCCAGTGAATCAGACAAAGTCTGATCGCTCTCAGTTCCAATACATTTATCGGCCACCTGGATTCTTCCAGGGACCAAAGTCCCTGGACAGATAACTGACCGAGAATTCCTCCCCATCCGGATAGACTGGCATCCGTGGTCACTATCGTCCAATATATTGGCAGAAATGACTTTCCCTGGCTGAGCATCGGAGACCGAAGCCACCAGACCAGAGACTCTCTGGTCTGTTTGCTCAATCGGATCTGATTGTCCAGGGATTCCGGATTCCGATTCCATCTGAGAAGAATCTCTTGCTGAAGAATTCGGGTATGGGACTGGGCAAATGGGACTGCTTCGAAGGAAGCCACCATCAACCCCAGAACCCTCATGCAAGTTCGAAGAGAAGACCAGCTGTTGGATAGTAACAACTGGACTACTAATTGAATCTTCCGGAGTTTCCCTACCGGAAGAAAAACTCTTGTCCTGACTGTGTCTAGAATTAGACCCAGATATTCGAGCCTCTGGGTGGGAACCAGAAATGACTTTTGCTGGTTCACCAGCCACCCGAATTCCTGTAAAGAAATTATAGTAATTTCTATGTTTTGTAGCAAGGTCTGAGGAGACTCTGCATGAAGCAGAAGATCGTCTAGGTAACCAAGAATCGATATGCCTCTTTGGCGCAGTAGTGCCAACATTGGGGCCAACACCTTCGTGAAGACCCGAGGGGCCGTGGCGAGACCGAAAGGTAACGCCACAAACTGATAGTGGTTCTCTTCTACGGAAAAGCGTAGAAACCGCTGATGTCCTGCGAAAATGGGAATGTGAAGATATGCGTCCTTGATGTCTATGGACGCTAGGACATCCCCTGGATGCAGGAAGGCTGCTACTGTGCGAATGGACTCCATTCTGAATTTTCTTATGTTGACAAAAGAATTGAGTGCCCTTAAGTCCAGAATTGGACGCACTTTGCCCTCTTTCCTGGGTATTGTAAATAGGTTTGAATAAAACCCCTGAAAACGTTCTGTCCAAGGAACGTAGACTACCACTCCTTGTTGTAGTAAATCCGTGACTGCTCTCCGCAGATCTTCTAAACGATCCGGGGATAGTCGAATATTGGAAGGGAAGAATCGCGCCGGTGGGAGAGATCGAAACTCGATCTTGTACCCTGACCTTATGACTTCGCAAACCCACTTGTCCGGGATTCTGGAAAACCATGGATCCGGGAACCGGCGAAGACGTCCCCCCACCCCAGTTATGGGTGGGGGCGCACCTTCAGGCTTTGGACGATTAATCTTCAGGTCTGGAGGGGGGGTCTGGAGGGGGCGGGCTTTTGCTTGCCCGACCAACGTCCCCTGAAGCCTCCCGAAGGAGCTTTGGAGGACTTAATTTTTTCACCCGCGGGACGAAAAAAACCTCTTGTGAGCAGAAAAAGAAGGCCCTCGTTTTTGACGAGTTCCTTTACCTTTAACATTTTGCGGTAAAAAGGTGCTCTTTCCACCCGTGAGATCCTTAATGATCTCATCTAAGTTGGCTCCAAATAGACGCTCTCCTAAAAAGGGGATATTAGCCAATGCTTTTTTGGAACCTTGGTCGGCTAACCAACCTTTTAGCCACAGTGTACGCCTGAGAACCACCGCTGAGACTGATGCTCGCGCCAATAATGGAGTGGCGTCTAACGCCGCATCACACACAAACTGTAACCCCTGTATCATTTGTTCCAACAAATCTGATACCGCCTGAGGGACCTCTTCTAAGTCCCGGCGTAACCACTTGGTCCATTCAGTTACAGCCTGCAAAACCAGACCAATAGCAATTATTGGTCTGAAAGCTGATCCAATCAAGGTAAACATGGTGCGAGACATAGCTTCTATCTTGCGATCCACTGGATCTTTAAAAGACGGAGCGTCTTCTAGAGGAATAACCGTGGCTTTATTCAATCTAGCAATTGGTGAATCCACCACAGGTGGTTCTGTCCATTTCTTAATGAGGGTTTCCTCAAACGGATAACGCCTGTTAATGCGTTTAGAAATAGTAGAAGTGCGTTTTGGCAGACTCCATTCTTCTTTGATTGGATTGCCAAAACATTTGGGCAATGGAAAAACCTTCGCCACTTTGATGCGTTTTTTAGTCCCAAAAGGGATTTCAGTTTCAGCTATTTCCGACGGAATACCCTGTAATCTTAAGGTTTCTTGAACAGATACAATGAGTGCGTTTACCAACGCTTCCTCTTTGGCTATGGCTGATGCCGAAACATCCTCCTCACTGTCTGAAGAGACAGTACACGAGACACCAATCCCAGATGAGGTACCTGCAACTGCAGAAATAGGCTCAGAGTCTGAATCCGAGGTTTCAGATAATAAGGGGTTAAGCGGGGGTCGCTTTCTTGCGCCCTGTCCCTGACAAGCCACTTCCACCCGGGACACAAAAGTTTCCATAATAGCTGACAATGATTCAATCGTCAGTGGGGTGCTGGAGGATCCTGCAGACCCCTCGAGGGGATCCGGAGGAGATACATGAGTGGCAGGGTCCATGTTAATTCAGGACACCTTTGCCAGAAAAAACAAAAAAACTTTTTTTTTTTTTATGTGTCTCCCCCTAGCGCAATAGCGCCCCTCAGAGTACCTGCTTCTCGATCCCCACAGAGAGAGAGAGGGACCCCCAAGGCTCACCAACCGATGCAGTGAAGTTTCCAACCAACTGCAGTCAGCGTCTGTCTTTTACAGACTGGAAGGAGCTGTTGCTTTTTCCCGGGTAGAAGGACGTGGCTCCGCCCCCTGTGTACGCCTTCCGGCGTTCCCAGCTCTCCACGAGGTAGCTGGGCTCATGAAACATGGCCGCCCCCATACAAGAGACATTAGACTCCAAAAACATGGCGGCCGGCGTGACCTGAGGACATACATGCACCTGGTCTACGGCAAAATGGCGGCGGACCGCCGAAATCATTTTTCCCAGCACATCCACCTGCATCTCTGCTAAGTGGCGATTTATTGATCTACAGGAGATACACTACAAATAAGGTAGGATTATACCTCCTATGTCTGCTGTAATGCTACAGTCTGCTGGGTAGAGTGTTAGCTCTCAAACCAAGTCCACTTCCCACAAACACATACTGTATTTACAAGGGGGACTTTTAGTGTCAGATAAATACTGACCATGTATGGAGGGGCCCATAATTCATACTGCCTCATAACGAGGAAAGAAAAAAGGGAACGTTTACTCACCATACCGAACCGACAGGCACCCTCTCTTCACAATACCCTCTCCACCGGGGTGGGGGGTTGTGGACCACTCAGGACGCCTCGACTCTCTGGTTCCTGGCGTCCAAGCGAGACTTTTAACTCGCAAGGTCAGTCCCTCCACTGGGACTCCGTCGCGGCCGACCCAGCGCGGAGCTCTGGTCTGCACGCGCTCGTAGGCAGAAACCGGGGTGACCACTGGATCTCAACATCCAGCCCGTCGCCCGGCCCCGCATACTTACTTGAATGTGTCGCGGCCGACCAAGCGCAATGCAATGGTCTGCGCGCGCTCGTAGGCCGGCTGGGGTGACCACTAGTGTCGCCCAGTCCGGCGTTTTTGCTTGAAGATCTCACAGGAAAAAACACTGGAGAAAAACTACCTAAAAAATATTTTTTCTAAAGAAAAAATCTTGCCAGGACCAAAAAGATCCCAGCAAGGAACTTAGGTCCTTACTCCTGACTAGACAGAAAAAAACTGATTCCCTGTAGCAGAGAGAGGGAGGATATACCCTCAGGGACTGCCCCTAAGGTGGAGCCAGAACGTTTTGTCTTTCTGCCTAGTCCTACTCCTGCGGAGACAACATAACCCAGCTCTTGAGAATCAAGAAGACTACGTCTGTCAATGAGCGATAGAGAAAATACAATTATAAAATATGCCCGATGCACTTCGTGACGCACCTCCATCCATCAATAACATAGAAAGTTGCAAAGATTTGCCCTTGGGACTTTGAATGAGGTGCGACACGCCCAATGATACAATGTAAAAAGCAAGTTTATCAGAACATACAATGTCGGCAAGTAAACACAGGCAGGTACCATGTTATGAAACAGATTTGTGATGTTATACATAGTATATTATTATTCATAGTCAAGTTCAGTATTCCATGGAGCAATTTAGCATTTAATCTGAGCATCAGATACATACTTTTTGAACTCACTCTTAGTGTTACCAGTTGATATACCCCTTCTTAATGCACAGTATTATACTCCTTGTATTACTGTATTACTGATATTACTATTCATATACACTTTAGATACAGTTGTGCTCATAGGTTTACCCTGGCAGAATTTATGATTTCTTGGCCATTTTGCAGAGAATATGAATGATAACACAAAACATTTTCTTTCACTCATGGTTAGTGTTTGGCTGAAGCCATTTATTATCAATCAACTGTGTTTACTCTTTTTAAATCATAATGACAACAGAAACTACCCAAATTACTCTGATCAAAAGTTTACATACCCTGGTGATTTTGGCCTGATAACATGCACACAAGTTGACACAAAGGGGTTTGAATGGCTATTAAAGGTAATTATCCTCACCTGTGATCTGTTTTCTTGTAATCAGTGTGTGTGTGTGTGTATAAAAAGGTCAATGAGTTTCTGGACTCCTGATAGACCCTTGCATCTTTCATCCAGTGCTGTACTGACGTTTCTGGATTCTGAGTCATGGGGAAAGCAAAAGAATTGTCAAAGGATCTGCGGGAAAAGGTAGTTGAACTGTATAAAACAGGAAAGGGCAATAAAAAGATATTCAAGGAATTGAGAATGCCAATCAGCAGTGGTAACTCTAATCAAGAAGTGAAAAATGAGGGGTTCTGTTGAAACCAAACCACGATCAGGTAGACCAACTTAAATTTCAGCCACAACTGCCAGGAAAATTGTTCGGGATGCAAAGAAAAACCCACAAATAACTTCAGGTGAAATACAGGACTCTCTGAAAACATGTGGCGTGGCTGTTATAAGATGCACAATAAGGAGGCACTTGAAGAAAGATGGGCTGCATGGTCAAGACGCCATAAGAAAGCCATTACTACGCAAATGCCACAAAGTATCCCGCTTACAATACGCCAAACAGCACAACTGGCAAAAAGTCATTTGGAGTGATGAGACCAAAATTTAGCTTTTTGGCCACAATTATAAACGATACATTTGGAGAGGAGTCAACAAGGCCTATGATGAAAGGTACACCCTTCCTACTGTGAAATACGGAGAACAACATCAGAACCAGCGGAAGCAGGACCCCATACCATACTCACAAGAAGAATTACAACAAGCAGAACCCAATACACCCCAATACAATGTACAGTACCTACTCACAATAGGTTTGACCCCATAAGACATTTCACCCCATCCCCTAGATTTAGAGACCATCCTCCACCCAGACCTTGTGGTCAGAACCAATATGTCCCCCAACCTAGAGGGGGTTTTTGGGACAGAGGTTATGGAAGTCCCCCATGGAGGGGACACAGAGGAAGGGGTGTTCATTGGGGACCTCCAAGAGGACAGGCATATCAATGGAGACACAGGGTTCAATACAGGGAACCACCCCATCACTACTACCCAGCAGAAGAAGAGATAATGTAGAGGAGAGCAAAGGAAAAATGAAAAGAGAAACGTAGGAGCAGGAATTTTTAACCTAAGTGATGTTCAATTTAGTAAGCAGGAACTCAAAATATTGGATTTGGGACTCAAATATGTACCACCTAAAAATATGAACAAGTTTAAAACATTTATAGATGTACATAAATTCATCAGAAAATGAAATGTAAAAAAGCATTTTGCAACTAAAACTCAAGATGACTACAGCATACACCCACAGTCCACTCACAGTGGACTTAGAAATAAATCAACTTTTAATCCTAAGGTTAAGAACCAGTGTCTAGATTTGTTTAAACTCATGGTACTGCAGGACATAAAATCCATAGATATTCATCCCATCAAAGGAAGTAAACACATAAAAGAAGGTATCCGGAAAAGAAAAAGAATATAAAATTGTTAGAGCAGCGAACAAAGAGGGGGTATAGTAATTATGAATAAAGTAGATTATATGGCGGAACTAAATAAACTTAATAGAAGACCCTGGCATATATGAAAAATTGAAAGGTGATCCCCTAAATAAGTTAAAAGCCAAATTAACAAAGAAAATAAAAAAGGCACAAAAAGAAGGTATATTGGATAAAAATGAAACCAAATATCTGATACCAGAAGCCCCAAAACTGCCCGTTATCTATTAAGTCCCCAAATTACATAAAAACCCACATAAACCTCCAGGAAGGCCCATCATAAATGTTATAGATTCTCTATACTCTAGAGTGGGAGAATACTTGGACCATTATCTTCAGCCGCTAGCACAATAGTTCCCTTCATAGACACACTTGGGAAGTATGGAATTTGGAAAGTATATCAAATGATTCTTCAGAATTTCCAACGGAGCTATGTGCCAGAAAGAGACATCAGAATCCTCGCTGTCATCACTTTCCATACCTGATGACGAAGTTTCCCACAAATCACTATCGCTCAGTTCTTCAAGTAACTCAGTTTCGCTGTCGCTGTTTTCCAGTTCGTCTAAAAGCGCTTTTGCACAAAAAGAACGCTTTTTGGACACCATGGTCGTTCAAAATTCTCCAGGCACAAAGCACTGGAAAAGCACAGGCAGAGCACTGTAAAAGTCACCAGGCGAAATCCTGTGGTGAAATGGCATGATACAGTGTAATCCGTTAGGATCACAACTTTGCATCATGTCATTTAGTGTATTTACATTTTTTAAATTGCCGCCTGTTCCACCCCCTGCGTCGCAATGTTTGCCGGGAAGGGCCTCGGAAGACAGGTGTCAGCATCAGCCGAGCACACAGCGGGAAGACAGTGGGGGATAGCAGGGGAAGGTGAGTTTTAAAATGTAAAACAACAGATTTCCATACAAAAAAATTTACCGCTTTTAGCACAGAAATCTGGACATAATCAGATCGCCAGGGAGGTTAATAGATTCATAGAAAAAGGCTATAAAATGTACACCATTCAATAACATACAATAAAATATAAAGGCATCTGAATAGAGAAGAATTCTTGCTAACCAGATCTAAACCAAAAGAAGAATATAAGATAGCATTTTGTATGGAGTTCAATGCACAATATAAAGAAATGGAAAAAGTTTTTAAAACACATTGGCCTATACTTTTACGGGATCCTGTTTTTAATCAAATTTTACCTCAAAGGCCAAAATCTATTTACACACACACACACCTAATCTTAGGGACAAAATAGTTAAAAATGTACCCGATCCCCCCCCCCCCCCCCAAAAAAAAAACAGTCACTTTCCTGGATCAAGTGGGGTTTTTTTAGGTGTGATAAATGTATTACTTGCAGAACATGCAAAAAAGAACACAAAAAGAAAACACATTTCAAATTTAATATCAATTTAACAACCTATAAAATAGAGAAATTTATAACGTGTAGTAGTACTCATGTCACTTATCTATTAGAATGTGAATGTGGCCTTCAATATGTAGGTAGGACCACCAGGGAACTAAAAGTAAGACTGAGAGAACTTGTAAACAATATAAAAAAAGGTTTTCGCAAACATAGTCTCTTGAATCATTTTAGACTATATCACAATAGAGACCCCAGTAAACTATGTTTCTGCGGCATGCATAGGGTAAACAAACATTGGAGGGGCACCAATATGAAAAAGGCAATCTCTCATAACAAAACCAAATGGATTTACCAATTACAGAGCATTACACCTGCAGGGTTAAACATAGACCGTGATATTAATTGCTTCATTAATGATTTTTAGCTAATTTAATATTCAAATAATTTTTATACAGGTTTTTAAAGTTTTAATATTAATGAAGATCAATATCATAATACTGGGCAAAATAATGTTGATAGGGATGAGAGAATAGTGATGAGACAACATATATTGATAATTTGAGTCTTATTCCATTATAATACACTGTATTCATTATTCATGATTTTTCTATTCATTATAAAAACACTGAGTTTATTAAATAAATTAATTGTATTTAGCCTATATGTGTACAATTGAGTACATGTGAGGCATTTTCTGTGGTTTTATTTATTAAATTAATATACCGTATATACTCGAGTATAAGCCAAATTTTTCACACATTTTTTTGTGCTGAAAACGTCCCCTTTGGCTTATACTCGAGTCATAAAAACGAGTCATAAAAAAAAAAAAAAAATGTTTCCGGCCAGCCCAACGGTCTCCTAGGCCCCTTAGATTCAAAAATGGCGCCGCCCGGCGCCAAATGCCCAATGCCCGGCATTTTCCTGTACCATGTCCGCAGCCCTGAATTTTCCTGTACAATGTCCGCAGCCCTGCATTCTCCTGTACCATGCCCGCAGCCCTGCATTCTTCTGTGCCATGCCCACAGCCCTGCATTCTCCTGTACCATGCCCGCAGCCTCTGTTTTGGGTTTCGTGGTGGTCCAGTTGCTGTATTTCCCACCCTAGGCATATACTTGAGTCAATCATTTTCCCATTTTTTTGTGGTAAAATTAGGGGCCTCTGCTTATATTCCGGCCTGCTTATACTCGAGTATATACGTTATGATTAGAAGTATGGTAAACACAAAAATGGAGTCCGGCACATTTCCGATAGAAGATAGACGTAGTTAGGTGAAAGGAGGAGACATAGGCATGCCGACACGAGTCAGTGCAGTAATATAGAGCAGGTGTAGTAGGAGGAGCATATATAGGCTGGATGCGCAACGCTGATTCCAGCTTCAGATGACGCCCAGAAGAGTGGCGAAAGGCATAAAGCAGGAATCTAGCGTCATAGTCACTTACGGTTGGTGGAACTCTCCAACGAACTGACAATAGCACACGATCGTTGTCTGTATGCAAGTGGATTATTTTGTTTTTATACAATAAACATTCAATTTTACGCTATGGAGACTTTCTTCTGATTTTATATACACTTGTAACGGGGAGTCATCACTCAGAGAACCTTCCATTTAAGGATTAACTAATTACAAGGAAATGGCAAAGCGAGACGCTTAATGCTGAAATGCAATATATGCACTGCTTCCCCATTTGTTTGGTGAGTGGGGACACAGGAGGGAAGCACGGAGTGATCTGCACAAAATTTGATTTAAAGCATGAGCACCTTATTCATCTTACAAGGACCATCTATTTATTTTGTTGATCATTATAATATTTGATTCACAGCACTGGCACTTTATCACAAGGACAAGAAAAATGTGCTGATCAGTATACGGACATTTCTATTTATTTATTTAATATTGTCATGAATTGTTGATTGATTATTTATTATTGTTGATTATGAATTTACACTTGGCACTTTATTATCATTATTTGCTATCTAGAGCAGCGCTGATACTCACATAATTCACAGAGGTGGATCGCTGATGTTTTGGGGATGTGTGAGCTACAAAAGGCACAGGAAATTTGGTCAGAATTGATGGCAAGATGAATGCTGTATGTTATCAAAAAATACTGGAGGAAAATTTGCATTCATCAGCCCGGAAGCTGCGCATGGGACGTACTTGGGCATTCCAACATGACAATGATCCAAAACACAAGGCTCAGTCTCCTGACCTCAATATTATTGAGCCACTCTGGGTAGATCTCAGACGTGCAGTTCATGTAAGACAGCCCAAAAATTTACAGGAACTGGAGGCTTTTTGCCAGGAAGAATGGGCAGTTTTACCATCTGAGAAGATAAAGAGCCTCATCCATAAATACCAAAAAAGACTTCAAGGTGTCATTGATGTTAAAGGGGGCAATACAATGTATTAAGAATTGGGGTATGTAAACTTTTGATCAGGGTCATTTGGATAGTTTCTGTTGTCATTATGATTTAAAAACAGTAAACACAGTAAATTGATAATAAATGGCTTCAGCTAAAACTAACCATGAGTGGAAGAAAAGTTTTTGTGTCATCATTCATATTCTCTGAAAAATGGCCAAGAAATCATAAATTCTGCCAGGGTGTGTAAACTTATGAGCACAACTGTATGAGTCTGATACATAGATATGTCTCCTCTAGCCATCACCTTGGATGCCACACTATATTGGTCTGTGCTTGCGTTTGGCCCTGTTTGTCCTGCAGGACCCTCGTGGAACCCAGGCCCACAGCTCCGGGAATAGACATTCCCAGTGGCAGCCAATAGATCATGAGCATGCAATTTCTTTTAACAGATTTGTAAATATGGGCCCGTCATTGGCCCCCTTAGTGTTTGGCGTCAGCATGACATTATCTACTATTTTTATTACGTGCTACAAACTGTTTATTTCCTAAAAACCATGTATCGCATCAACCCCTGAGGAAGTGAAGGGCTGTTCACAAAACCCGTTGGTTACCAGGATGCATTTTTATACCTACTATGAATTGCTCTATGGAATACTGAACTTGACAATGGATATTAATATACTATGTATAACATCACAAATCTGTTTCATAACATGGTACCTGTCTGTGTTTACTTGTTGACATTGTATCTTCTAATAAACTTGCTTTTTACATTGTATCATTGGGCGTGTCGCACTTCATTCAAAGTCTCAAGGGCAAATCTTTGCAACTTTGTCAGTTAAAATAGAGCAGACTTGCATAGCAAAATATGGCCTGGTTATGAAGGGGTGAAGCTTTCAGGAGCTGAAGTGGTTAATCATCAGATGTGGTGGCGCCATCAGTTTTATTTTCTTTGACTTTTTCCCCTTTGTTTTCACCTGGTGATCTGGCCAGTAACTCACCTCCTTTATTAGTGAGGCATAACTATGGAGGAATGAGCACAGGAGACAGCGGGCAGCAGCATTTTCAGTCTGAGGGGAGGGGAGTGTTAAATGTATTCACAGATTTAGATACACAAATTAAATCCAAGCTCCAGCTTATACTTTATAAACAGTTACAGCAAACAGCTTTTGTCCCTTTGGAATGAAAGTTTTGCAAGGATAAATAAAAGTATATAATTTAAGGTATGTCTATAGATGGATACTACTCAATACCATTTATTACCTAATAGGTACCATCGTCCCCATATCATATAAGAACAAAAATATAGCTCTGAATAAACAAAGCTCTCGCGAAAGCGTGGAGTGATGAGGGCTGGAAACCAAATGGTGGGACTTTACGGGTACCAGATAGAGATTTGATCTTCACCAAAATATATATAAAAATATCAAAACTTTATTGATCGTACATAGATAAAAACATCCACAAAACACAAAGTGGAATGAAAACATAGATATGTATATAATACAGACAGAAAAAACAGTTGAATGGATATATCATATGAATATTAGCAACAGAATAATCAAGACCATAATACATTTAGATAGTGGTGGCTACTCCGGTGGGTAATCCGGCTCTAGTCCACAAGCTGGTGCCCAACATGTTTCACCGGAGGCTTCTTCGGGGGCATTTAAGATGTTACATATATATGGTCATGTTGCTATATCAGGGTATAAACAGAAGAAACAAGAAACCGCAATTAATTTCAAATATCAATGCCGGCAATATCTAAGTGTATTATGGTCTTGATTATTCTGTTGCTAATATTCATATGATATATCCATTCAACTGTTTTTTTCTGTCTGTATTATATACATATCTATGTTTTCATTCCACTTTGTGTTTTGTGGATGTTTTTATCTATGTACGATCAATAAAGTTTTGATATTTTTATATATATTTTGGTGAAGGATAAATAAAAGCTGATCATTTTAATCACCCCTGCCAGTGTTAAGTGGTTTGTCTCATTCATATAAACTGACTGCTGGAGAGCTTGTACTTTTGAAAAACAACAGACTTGCTGGCTGTATCATCAGATTAAAATAGAAGATGGAAAGCCTAAAAAAAAGAAATAATCACAACCATCACATCTAAGAATTGGTAAACTTCAACATAATAAATGTTTGCTTTTGGGTTTAATACTGCTTTAAAGACAGTGTATACCATTTCCAAACCCTTTAAAGGCTTAGAGAAAGCTGCTGAAGATTGCTGAAAGTTTCATAAAAGCTTGCTGTTCACACTGCTCCCATACAAACTCCAAGCCCATGGGGAATAGGACTAAAGCCTAGTACACACGATCAGAAAATTGGACGAAAAATACCACTTTCGAAGCGATCGTACGATAATCTGATCGTTAGTACACAGCTTTCGAGAGCTGATCAGGACAGGTCATGGGAAATTATCTGATCAGAGAAGCACAGAATTTTTTTTCATACGATACTGGATTGTACAATTTTCATTGAACCAGTTCTGGACTGGAAGGATTTTTCCCCTTAATGACCAGGCCATTTTTTTGCGATTCAGCACTGCGTTATTTTAATGGAAAATTGCATGGTCATGCGACGCTGTACCCAAAAAAAATTGATGTCCTTTTTTTCCCACAAATAGAGCTTTCTTTTGGTGGTATTTGATCACCTGTGCGATTTTGTTTTTTTGCACTATAAAAAAAAAAGAGTGACCCCTAACTGACCTTTTTGACACTTCTGGGGGGACCAGTGACATTACTACAACAATCAGTGATAAAAATATGCACTGTTACTGTAGTAATGACACTGGCAGGGAAGGGGTTAACCTAGTGGGTGATCAAAGGGTTAAATGTAAGCTTAGGGGAGTGTTTACTATCTGTGGGGGGAGGGGCTTGTGAAATGACCATAGAGACCTGTGCTTCTATATAGAAGGATCAAAGGCGCTCTGTGATCATTTCAGAGAAAACGGTCGGCTGTGTTTACAACATCGCAGGTGGCCGGCAGCAACCAATGCCACCAGCTCTGTGCATTGGCATCCCAACTGCCTAGTGGTGGTGGGAGCGCGCCGCCGTCCTGCGCTCGCCTCCTAGCAACACGCGCACGACCGACACGCAGCTGAGCCCCACAGTGAGCATTCGGCAAGTGGTTAATCAGTACAGTTTTCATCCAAAAATACAAAACAATGTATCATTTACAACATTTTTATTCTGTCGTACAAGAATTTTCGGGAACTTTAATAACCTCTTTATTTTTGTATTTATTTTCGATATGGAGACTAGCATGCAAAAAAATCGGACGATCATTCATCTGACAATCTCATTGCGTGTCACTCCATCTAGCAGATGACATTTGTACATTGTCCTTTACTGTTAACCCCTTCTCCAGCACAAACTGTCAGCAACAGGGAATAATGGAACCCAGCAACTGAAGAAAATAAGATAACTTTAAATTCTCTGATATCGTAACTCCATATTTGGTCTTGTACTTTAATCATTTAAGGGGGAGGAGGGGTGGGGTCATTGGAAGAAAACAAAGCCATTATTAGTGTTATTCCTAAACCTAATAAAGATGGTACTAATATCAACTATGGGCCGATATCTCTGATCAACTGTGATCTTAAAATATTCAATAATACTTAGACATGGAAAGACCCTGGATCAAATACGTAAAACATTAGATCTCTTTCATCTAATCTTGGGCTCTTTGTTGCACAGAGAGGTGGTGCACCTATCATTAGATCTCCAGAATGCATTTAATAGTTTGTATTGGGAGAGGTGAGTGTCCAAAGCACTATTACAGGCTGTTCCCACAGTTTGGGGTCTGGGTACAGCTACCAAGGTTGTATCGCTGCTTCTTTGCTTGCATTGAAGGATCTAAAAGTAAAATAATAAGTAAGTGAAGCTAATGATTTCTCTGTAAGGAAGAGAAGGTCACTAGCAAAAATCTGAGCTCTCACAGTGTATGGTAGGGTTATGAGGTACTCCCTAGAAAGCATGTCTACCAAAGCTTTGCCAGTGTTCAATCACCTGAAGGTACCAGTCTATAACCCAGGGTCTATGAATTGCCAAACCTGTATCCTGTATGATTAAGATAAATAGGTTAGTCTTTACAGCAGCAGAGCTGAAGGACAGATGTCTTTCCTCCTAGGACACTTGCAATAAACTGAGGCATGCCAATAGTAGGGGGGGGGGGGGGGTTACGGTTTTGTTTTTTGGGTGGGGGAGGGCAGAAAGATCCCCACAGGAACCTTCAAGGAGCACAAAGGGAATACAGTACATAAAAAATGCAGTAGCTGAGAGGTAAACTCTCACAGTGCACACCATGTCCAGACAGTGTTTCAGAGCAGAACAAAAGTACAGTACAATGCTCTGGTTAAACTTCAGTGGAAGGGAGGCCTTCAGCCTCCAGCCTCAAGACAAACTATGCAACACTAAAAAGTCTCCTTACAGGATAAGGCTATTAACTCAGACTCTCCATATAAAAAAGTGATAGCAACAAGAAATGGCACTTTTTAACCACTTTGGCAGGTTGGCTCTGTTATGTGAAACAAGGTACCTGTACGTCGTTTCATGTAGCAGTTAGTGGGGCACGCACCAATTGGCTAGAGGGAGGAGGAGCCAAACAGCAGGTCCGGCGGATGTGATGTCCGCCGGGCACCCACGATTGCTCCCCATGGAGACAGAACAAGCGATCTGCCAAAGTAAACACGGCAGACCACTGTTCTGTCAGTGATGAACACAGGAATCCTGTGTTCCTCCTACTTATGCCCCATACACACGTGCAGATTATCTGCAGACTTTTGTCTGCAGACTTACCAAAACCATATAATATGAGGTCAAACCTAAACACTTTCAATTTGTATGCAATCCGGCAGGCCCTTGCACTACATAGAAAAGGTAAGTCTGCAGACAAAAGTCTGCAGGTGTGTTTGGGGCATTAGAAACACAGGTCTCTGTGTTCATCCATTAAGCACACCCCCCACACAGTTAGAAAGCATCCCTTAGGCACGCATTTAACCCTTTGATCACCCCTGGTGTTAACCCCTTCCCTGCCAGTGTTATTAGCACAGTAACAGTGCAAATTTTTAGCACTGATTACTGTAGTAATGTCACTGGTGCCCTCAAAAATATCAGTTAGGGGTCTGATCTGTCCGCTGCAATGTCGCAGTCCCACTAAAAATCGCTGATCACCACCATTACTAGTTAAAAAAATAAATAAAAATGACATAAATCTTTCCCCTAATTTGTAGACGTGATAACTTTTCTGCAAACCAATCAATATACACCTATTAGGATTTTTTTTTTTATCAAAAATATGTGGCAGAATACATATTGGCCTAAACTGATAAATGATTTTTTAAATTTGTTTTATTTGGGATGTTTTATAGCAGAAAGTAAAAAATATTGTTTTTGTTTTTTTTGCAGAATGGTCGCTCTTTTTATTTATAGAGTAAAAAAAACGCAGAGGTGATCAAATACCACCAAAAGAAAGCTCTATTCGTGCAAGAAAAGCTCTATTTGTGTATCGCACATGCCTGCAATTGTCAGTTAAAGTAACACATTGCTGTATCGCAAAAAATGGCCTGGTTATTAAGGGGGTAAAACCTTCCGGTCCTTAAGTGATTAAAAAGGTCAGACAAGGGATTATCCCCATTATGTTCAAAGAGAGACTTGTGCAGAGCCAAGAGAACCAGACTGAGGTCCCAAGGGGCACAGGGGACTGCACAAGGGGTGGGGAGGAATGTGAACCATGCCCTGAAAAAATGCCTTAACTAGGGCCTGAGATGTCAAAGGTCTCTGAAACAGAACAAGTTCGAGATTTGTCCTTTGCTGGTATTTAAAACCAGATGATCCAGACTGGACTGGAGTAAAGACAGAATGTGTTGTAAGTAGTCCTTTCTAGGATAAAAGTTCCTTGACTTGCACCCAGCAAAATAAGCCTTATTCTAGCACTTTATAATGACTGGAGGTTTCATTCAGACAGGATTTGTTTTTTTACTTTTGATTATTTGTTCGTTTTTTTGTCTTGAGGTTGATTGAGTTAGTCACCTGTTTTTAACTACTACCTCCTCAATATCTGTGACTACTGGGGATGGGTCTATTTATTTAGTTGTACTGTGTGAAATGCATCTACCTGGACTGGTTGGTGTTTTGTCGTGCTAATTTGGAAATCACAATAAAGGCATTTGGAACTCCAGTGATGTGCGGCCATTTCTTCTTATCTTGACATTGTTTACGGAGGCGAGCCGGGCCTAGCACTCGTGGAGGTTCCATCAGATTCACTCATCCTCACCTGGAGCAGCAGATCTTTCTTACCTTCATTTAGCATCTTGAAGCAATGCTTGCTCGGTATTACCAGCTTGCTCTGTACTTCCAATTAAGGAGCTGTGCCACTCCGATATTTCTGCATGACGGACAGTAATGCACCACAAGACACTAGCCGCAACTTTCGGTTATTGGAGGATAACCCACTGAGAACCAATGCTCGGGAAACATTCAATAGTAAGACAAAAAATGAACCAGGCTCAATGAGGTTACTCTTCAGGAGGCTGGAAAAGAGCATGACAAAAGGAGATTCAAGCAGACTGGGGCTCGTGCTCTCTCTCTGAGTATCTAGCAACTGAACGGATACTGCAGAGATTGAGGGTTAAGAAGTTCCCCACATTCAAATTGTTTGACGAGTCCTTGATAAAACACCCTGTCATCCTGCTCAAAAGCTCTGATGGACATTTATTTTATTTTAAAAAAAAGAAGGAGATTGAAGTCCTGCAACGGGACATTTCAGAGCTACAAGAACCCCTAAACTATTATAAGGTGCACATGAATCATTCATCTTGATCAACGTTTGAACGAAAAATTAAATTGTTTGGAGAATGAAATAATCATGAATAAGAAGGAAAAGATGCTACGAGATCAAATAAACTATGACACCAATAATGTCTATATCTGGAAACGAAGGCGCCACTGAAGTGGGGCATCCCAATCTGCTGCGATACCAAGACAGAACACTGGGATGACACCATGGCGGCCACCGATTCAGACATGTTGTCTGCACGTCCATCGACAAGTAACTAACAGCAGAGATCCACCCCATTGCTCCCAAAAAATGGGGGTTCAAAATGCAAGCAACACAAGAGGGGTTGGAACAAAAACACAGAAGGACACACCGGGGACGTGGAAGGAAGGGCCACCGACGAACAGAAGAGATATCTATCTCGTCGCCAAGCATGCAAGTTGTAAAATACTTTTCTAATGTGTTGAATCTTTCTAATAGAGTGGTTACTGACAGGGAATATTCTTTGCTTTCTAAGGGACTTCGTTTTTGTCCCCAGAGACACTTTAACTTGTGTGATACAATTGTAGATGTCAACAGATTTGTAAGGAATTAAACCATTAAAATCAGCAGATATTATAGAGATTTCTGAACAATTGGTGTTTGCACCTGTGAATTCTGAGCTAGAGGGTGAGGGTTTTTCGTTCAGGGAACATTGTGCCATTAGGGACCTGGAGGATCTGGCGCTAGAGAGCGACCCACCAGGTTCCCATGATAAGGGCAATAGCACTGTGAAGCCCATTAAATTTAAACGTAAATCGGATTTCTTCCCTGTTTTTTCCCAAACCCCTGACATGACAAAATTTCAAAGGGCTATTAAATGTGATCCGACAGCTTTGGTGCACCAAGCAGGGGGGGGGGGGGGGGGGGGACACAAGTTGGCACAATAATTTAACAAAAGGAGGAGAGATCAGCTTAACAGAGGATAAAACTATTGTTGTTCGCAATACAGATAAAGGGGGCCTCATTGTGATTATGAACGAGGATACATATAAAAAAGAGACTGTCCGACAATTGTCGGACCATTTGACTTATACTAAGCTCAAAGGGATTCCAATCAAAAAATAAATATCAGTAATTACTGATCTGGTACATAGGGGAGTTAGAATAGGCATTTTTGATCAAAGAGAGGCTAAATTGCTAATACCAGATCACCCTGTTCTCCCCACTTTTTATCATTTGCCAAAGACCCATAGGGGTTAATTCTCCTACAGGGCAGGCTTATTATTTCAGGAATCAACTCCTAAATTAATGTTTGGGCCTGTAGCTGGATAGACAGCTACAGCCATTGGTCGAACAACTTCTTGGTTATCTTAAAGACATGAACATCATGAAAGATTTCATATGGGAAGATGTTTTTTCTTGGATCATCAGTGATGTAACTAGTTTGTATTCCTCTATACCCCATCTTGAATTGGTTGCCTTTCTATTCTGTTTAGAAACCTTTACTGATTTATTGATTGAATATAGGCTTTACATTGCAGATATCCTTGAGTACCTATTGTCTCACAACTATTTTGTTTTTGATGGAGAGTTCTACCTCCAGAGGTGTGGGGCCGCTATGGGAGCAAAGTTTTCGCCTTCTCTTGCCAACCTTTATATGGGTTGGTGGGAGCGGCCCCACATCTTTGGAGTAGAGAGTCCATTATGATTTATTTAAGATTTACTGATGACCTACTATTAGTTGTGCGGAATGGGGTAGAATGTCTACCATTACTTCTGGAAAACTTTAATTGTAATGACCGAAATCTCTTCTTCACTGATTATGCAGATAATAGGGAAGTGTGCTATGTGGATGTTTGTCTGACTGGAACCAATGGGTTGGTATCTTAAAACCTCTATAGGAAGCCGTTGTCTGGCAATTCCCTTTTATTTGCCCAGTCGGGCCATCCAAGGCAAACAATTAAAGGTATTCTCGTGGGCCAATTCCTGTGGGTCAGACACATTTGCAGTAATGACCAATAATTAGAACAGGAGGCCGTGTCTCTCTATGAGAGATTTTTACAACAGAGATACCCTAGGTTGATTCTATATAGGGCTCTCTCCATAGCTAAATGTAGAAATAGGGGTGACCTTTTGGTAAAAATAAACTGTCACATGAATTAACAACAAAAGAAATGAATGCTTTCAACCCCATTCAGCAATTAATTTAATATAAAAAAAATCATTAACAGATATCTACTGATCCTATATTCTGGTGAGACATCTGTCAATATCCTACAGGAGGGAGTCAACATTGTTTCACAAAGGGCTCCCACCTTGGGATGTTCTCTGTCCCCCAGCTTCTTTTACAGAGAGCCTCTAAAGTCACTCACATGGCTACACCTCAAAGGAAACTACAAATGTGGTGGAGTGGAATGTTCCTGCTGCAGTCACATTTATGGAGGCAACACATTTCGTTCAACTACAAATCAGAGAGAGTTTGAGATATGCTCCTTTTTAAATTGTAGTAAAAGCTATGGTATACCTAATTACCGGTGCCATATGCCGGGTTCAATATGTTGGTAGGACAACGAGACATCTTCGTGATCGGTTCCAGGAACACCTATAGTGTAGAAAATAATTTATCTACCAATGTGGCAAAGCATTTTAATACATGCCATGATGATGATAAAACAGCTGCATGGGTTCAAGTCACTAACAAGTTTAGGATCCCCAAAAGAGGGGCTGATGCCTTTTGGCTATTGTGCTGGAGGGAGGTTTTCTGTATTTTCCATCTCCAGACTTGTAATCCCCAGGGACTCAATTTTGAGTGGGATGTTTGCCACTTTTATGTTTGAGTCTAGGAAATGCTCCCCCCCCCCCTTTACTCTTTGGTTTGCCCTTCCGGTGTTTCTCCCCTTATCATTTTTTATATATTTTACATTTCACTTTGCGTGTACTTCATACAACATGAAGCATGTTGGGCGATTGCGGGAGTTTATTGAGTGATTACATTTTCGTCCTCATGTCCCCACTTTTCCTACATGCACATTCTGTGAATTTACATGCATGAACATAATCTTACAGACATCACCATTTTATTTTGCATATAGGCCATAGATTAAGCATGTTGGATAATTGTGGGAGTTTATGGAGTGATGAAGGTTTTCGACCGTCCTCATGTCCCCACTTTTCCTACATGCACATTCTGTGAATTTTATTTTGCGTGTATGTCATAGATTAAGCATGTTGGGTAATTGTGGGAGTTTATGGAGTGATGAAGGTTTCGATCGTCCTCATGTCCCCGCTTTTCCTACATGCACATTCTGTGAATTTTATGTGTATGTCATAGATTAGGCATCTTGGGTAATTGTGGGAGTTTATTGAGTGATGAAGTTATAAAATTGTCCTCATGTCCCCTTTTTTCCTACGTGCACACTCTGTGAATTTACCGGCAGGGACATAATCTTACAGGCATCACCCTTTTACTTCACGTGTATTTCATAGATGAAGCACGTAGGGCAATTGCGGGAGGTATTGAGTAATGAAAGTTTCAATCGTCCTCATGTCCACACTTTTCCTACATGCACATTCTGTGAATTTACCATAGCTTTACAGGCATCACCAATTTAGGGCGCATCATCTTATGGGACATATAGTGTGGCCACGAGTCTATACTGTGGCCTTTATGTAGCTATACATTTTGAATATTTTATAGCATGGTTTTGTCTTTTATACCTATGTGCCATCTGATTTCATTCTTTATTTTCCTCTCTATTTCTTCTCTTTCCTTTTTAGATGTTGGTTTGGTGTAATGCATTATTTGAAGGGCTTCATAATATAATCATGCATGGAGAGTTTGTCGCTCTGTATGTGCTTTCTTATATGTGTACGTGTGTTTCTATATATGTACATATGTATACATTATCATGATTGTTTATATATATCCTTCCATCTGTTTTATGTTTTTTTTTTTGCTTAATATGGATGCCCTTCATTTGCAAATATGCCTGAGTTTATTCTAGCACTTTATATATACTGGAGATGTTATTCTGAGAGGAGTTGTTTTTATATTGTATAAATCCCACAGAACCTAGTCTCCATTCTTCTTCTTCCCAATACCAGCCTCCCCTTCTCCTGTTCCCTCTGGAACACCTGCTCTGTCTGTAACAAACTCACCTCCCTCCACGACCTCTTCATCACAAATTCCTTTAACCTACTCGCCATTACCGAAACATGGCTTCAAAATTCCTTTACTACTTCTCATGCTTCCCTCTCCCATGGTGGCCTTATCTGGACTCACTCCTCTAGACCAAGTGGATGAAAGGGAGGTGGAGTGGGAATCCTTCTTGCCCCATGCAGCACCTATCAGGTACTTCAGCCACCTCCCTCTTTGACATTCTCCTCTTTTGAGGAGCATTGTAATTGTCTATTTTCTACGGTTTCTTTAAGAATCGCTGTCATCTACCGCCCCCCTGGACCGGTATCAACCTTCCTTGGTGACTTCTCTGCCTGCTTACCCTACTTTCTCTCTTCTGAAATTCCCACAATCATTCCTGGTGACTTCAACATCCCTGGTAATGCTAATACTACTATTGCTTCTAAACTTATCAGTCTAACCTCATCTCTTGACATGAAGCAATGGATACAGTCTCCTACACACTCCAATGGCAACACCCTTGACCTTGTCTTCTCCTATCTATGCACTCCATGCAACCTCTCCAACAAACCTCTCCCACTCTCTGATCACCACCTTATTAGTTTTGCTCTCTCCCTGCCTTCCACCTCCTCTTCCTCCAACCGCCTAACAGTTACCAGTAGAAACATTTGCCATCTAAACCCTTCCCTTCTCTACTCTGCTACTGACCATCTATATGCCAATATAGATGGAGCTCACTTTCATCCTCCCTAGACAAGCTCGCTTCCCTCACTACTAGCAGAATTCGGCCCAATTGCTACAACCCTGGCAAACAGATGACACCAGAAGTTTCAGAAACCGAAATCGCGGTCTTGAGCGCCTGTGGTGTAAGACTAAGTCCCTAGACTGTTCCACCAATTTAAATCTCCTCTCCTAAAATACTATTCTTGCCTCTTCACTGCCAAGCAAACCTATTTTATCACGCTCATTCAAACATTCTCATCTAGTCCCTGTCATCTCTTCTCTACCTTTAACTCTCTTCTCTGTCCTCCACCAACTCCACCCTATAACTCACTCACTGCCCAGGAGATCTCCAATCACATCAAAAATAAGACCGATACAATTTGTGAGGAGATCTCTAATGGGCAGAAACCTCCCCCACTGTCAGGGATACAGCCGTACTGGCATTTCTGCCAGTACAAGTCATGGACGCTCCTGGCTCAATCGACACAGCCCTCTGCTGGCCCGTCAGGGAAATGGCCGTAGGAGAACTGGCAACATTGCCAGTAATAGCAATGGTCGTTCCAGCCTCAATTGATACTGCCCTCTGCTGGCCTATAAAAGGTGGCCATAGGAGCAGACTCATTGCTGGATTATCTCTCAGCTTCCTGTGTTCTTGTGCTTCCTGTTTCCTGTTTGGACTTCCTGTTGTGACCCGGCTTGTTTCTGAACCATCTGATCTCCTCCTGGTGTTTGACCCTCGGCTTGCCTCTCGGACTTTGCTCTTGCTACTACCTGCCTGTTTTCCAAGTGTATGACCCCGGCTTGCCTAAGAACTCTTGTTTCTGCCTGCTTACCTGTGTATGACCCCGGCTCGTCCCTGCTCTGCTACTTACCTTGCTCTTGGACTGATCACCGGTGTTTGACCCTCGGCCTGGCTTTTACTACTCCTCTAGTTGCCTGCCTTACCCAGAGTTCCTGAAATCATCTGGTGTTCACCACAGGCGACCTGTGCTACTTGGGACGCTTCACCTCCTGTACCACTTCCAGGGGTGACTCGCACTGAGCTGCAAGGGAAGCCCTCTCTGCACTTCGGCCTCCATCCAGATTGTGACACCCACTTAACAACCCATGTCCGCAGGTACAATCATTACTTTCGTTCAACCCTGCTAGTAATTAGTGATGTCGCGAACATAAAATTCGCTGTTCGCGAACGGCGAACGCGAACATCGGCGAATGTTCGCGAACCGGCGAACATTGCGAACCGCCATAGACTTTAATAGGCAGGCAAATTTTAAAACCCACAGGGACTCTTTCTGGCCACAATAGTAATGGAAAAGTTGTTTCAAGGGGACAAACACCTGGACTGTGGCATGCCGGAGAGGGATCACACAAAAAAAAGTTCTTAGAAATTGTAATTTTTTGATAGAGAGCCAATTATTGGAAAAATTAAAAAAATACGAATTAGGGTTAGGGCTAGGGTTAGGGCTAGGGTTAGGGTTATTTTTATGGCTAGGCTTAGAGGGTTAGGGTTAAGGTTAGAGGGTTAGGGTTATGGTTAGAGGGTTAGGGTTAGGTTTAGTGTTAGGGGCTAGGGTTAGGGTTACGGTGAGATACTTAGGGTTAGAGTTAGTAGCCCTACCCCTACCCCTCTAACTCTAACCCTAAGCACTAAAAATAACCCTAACCTTAGCCCTGACCCTAACCCTAACCCTAACCCTGATTCTATTTTTTTTTCTGGTTCTGGACATGCTACAGAGCTGAAACTTCACAGGTACACTTTTTAGACCCCCCAGACAATAAATCCAAAGAAATTTTTTTTTGTTAAGTTTTTTTTTTTTCCAATAATTGGCTCTCTATCAAAAATGACAATTTTTTAAGAACTTTTTTTGTGTGATTTAGTGTCTAGGGGGTCTAAAAAGTGTACCTGTGAAGTTTCAGCTCTGTAGCATGTCCAGAACCAGAAAAAAAGATAATTTTTCAGTAGAGCAGGGATGGTGGGAACCCCTTTTACACCTATATGATCTTTTTTTCCTGGTTCTGGACATGCTGCAGAGCTGAAACTTCACAGGTACACCTTTTAGACCCCCCAAACAATAAATCCAAAGAAATTTTTTTTTGTTAAGTTTTTTTTTTTCCAATAATTGGCTCTCTATCAAAAATGAAAATTTTTAAGAACTTTTTTTGTGTGATATAGTGTCTAGGGGGTCTAAAAAGTGTACCTGTGAAGTTTCAGCTCTGTAGCATGTCCAGAACCAGAAAAAAAAATTTCAGTAGAGCAGGGATGGTGGGAACCCCTTTTACACCTATATGATCTTTTTTTCTGGTTCTGGACATGCTACATATATATATATATATTAAAAAAATACTCAAATACCAGCCCTCAAAGGGGCTTTTGGGGACAATATATATATATATATATATATATATATATCACAGAACAAAAAAAATTACACAAATACCAGCCCTCAAAAGGGCTTTTGGGGACAATAGATATATATCCAAAAAAAACTCAAATACCAGCCCTAGGAAGGGCTTTTTGGGGTGCTGTCCTTACAGCAGGAGTGTACCAAGAACACTGGCTAACAAGACCGGGAACTGTCCCCAGCTATAACAGCAGCAGCAGCACCAGCACTTTCCCTGCTCTCAGTAACACAGAAATGATCTAAAATGGATGCTGCCCTTGCTTATTTATAGGAGGTGGGAGGGTGTGGGAGGGAGGTATGCTGATTGGCCTGGAATGTGTCTGCTGACTGTGATGTTCAGGGTCAAAGTTTGCCTCAATGATGATGTATAGGAGGCGGACCGAACATCGCATATGTTCGCCCGCAGCGGCGAACGCGAACGTTCGAAGTTCGCCGGGAACCGTTCGCCGGCGAACCGTTCGGTACATCTCTACTAGTAATATTGAAGTTGCTGGACTTTTATCTAACACCCATCTAATCCCCTGTCCCCTGGATCCTGCTCCCTCGCACATGCTACACTCACCCTCTGACTCTATTCTATGCTCTCTTACTCACATCTTCAACCTCTGCCTCTCTTCTGGCATCTTCCCCAACTCTCTAAAACATGGGCTACTCAATCCCATCCTTAAAAAAAGCCCTCATTGGACCCCACCAATCTGCACAATCTATGCCCCATCTCCATACTCCTTCTCCTCCAAACGCCTTGAACGACCATCTGACTAAGAACAAACTTTTTGATCCCCGTCAGTCTGGATTTCGCCCTCAACATTACACTGAAACTGCTCTCCTTGTACTCACAAACGACCTACTAACAGCAAACACTAATGGACACTATTCTGTACTACTCCTCCTGGACTTCTCTGCTGCTTTTGACACAGTGGACCACCCCCTCCTCCTTAAAAAACTCCACTCCCTTGGTCTCCGTGACTGTACTGTTCACTGGTTCCTACCTATCCCAATGCACCGTCAGTTCGACTTACAACTCTACTACCTCCTCTCCTCTTCCTTAACCTGTCAGGGTCCCCCAAGGTTCTTGGACCCCTCCTTTTCTCAATCTACACCTCCTCCCTGGGTCAGCTGATTGCCTCCCATGGCTTTCAATATCTCTACAATGATGACACCCAAAACACCCAAATCTATCTCTCCACCCCTCAGCTCCCTCCATCAGTCTCCTCACGCATCACCAACTTACTAACAGACATATTAGCCTGGATGTCACATCACTTCCTCAAACTCAACCTATCCAAAACTGAACTCATGATATTTCTTCCCCCCACGTTCCTCTTCCCCTGATTTCTCTGTCAAAATCAAAGGCTCAACTATCTACCTGTCCCCCAATGCCAAGGGCCTAGGTGTAATCCTGGACTCTGAACTATCCTTTTGGCCTCACATCCAGTCACTATCCAAAGCTTGCCGCCTCAACCCCAACACCATCTCCAAGATACTCCCCCTCCTAACCAATGACACCACAAAGCTTCTAATCAACTCCCTGGTCATCTCTCGTCTCGATTACTGCATCTCCCTTCTCATTGGTTTACCTTTAAATAGGCTATCCCCCCTTCAGTCCATGATGAACGCTGCCGCCAGGCTTATCCACCTTACAAACCGCTCTGTGTCTGCTACCCCTCTTTGCCAATCCCTCCATTGGCTGCCACTCAACCTACAAATTAAATTCAAGTTACTAACCATAATTTACAAAGCCATTTATAACCTGGTCTCAAAATACCAACCATAGACAGTGGATTGGAGTCAGTGAACTACTGCTGCAGTTGTGCACTCACTGCAATGATTTTAATCACTACTGCAGTCAGTGTAAAACTGCTAGACAAAAGGTGGACAGTGGATTGGAGTGGACACTAGTACTACTACACTTTTCAATACTCCCAGTTAAGTAGAACAATATTATACTGCAGAAGACAAAACATTTCAGCTTGTTCATGTTCACCTGTTAAACGGCTTCTTTTTTTTTTCATATAATGCTGCCACTTCATTAACATGCTCACTTGGTACAGGAGGAGAGGAGGACAGAGGAGCAGAAAGAGAGAGGTATCTTCTAGCATGGGAAGCAAGTCTTTTGTAGCGTGAATCATTTTCTTTCCACCACTGAAAAAGGATCACCGCTTTTTCTGTCAATTACTGGTTGAGATGAATGAAGTTCATCATCCAGGCTCATTATTACAGATTCAGAAGAATCCTCCACATGAGGCCCCCGTGACCACGATGAAGAAGATTCTTTTCTGTTCGTTGTTGTCTTTTTGGACATTTTTCTGTTTTTGCAGCATACTGCTTTTTCAGATTAATAAAATGCTGTTCTGGACTTGTCTTTTCGGCAGAAACCTCCTGCACCTCCTGTTGAATATCATCTGTCAGCCATTATTTTGCCTTGGCCAATACATCATCAGAAGAGAAAGCATGGTTCTTGTATCGAGGATTCAAAATACTTGCCAGCACAACATTTTTAATCTCTTCATGCTTCTCAAAACACATCAAATCAAAGCTCTCTGGCTTGACAGACCATCATTTGAAAGTTGGAGGGTGTTGTGTGCCAGGACACTGAGATCTGACATATTAGCAAGCCTCATTCCTTTCTGCATGTTTGCTCCGCTGTCTCGAGGGAGAACAAGCATCACTCAATCTTTGGGGATTCCCCATTCTTAAAGCATGACTAGAAACATTTCTCTACTGTACTCCCCAGTGTGGGATCCTTGCATCACTTTTGTATTCAAGACAAATTGCCTTTTTGTCCATCCGCTGTTAATGAAGTGGCATGTAAGATTCATTAGTGACTCCGTTTGTCCTCCTCCTGACCAGCAGTCAGTCATGAATGAGAGTGAGTTGCCAGCATTCTCTGGTTACAGCATAGCCTTTACTTTCTCAATGACCTTTTGGTGAATCTTTCCCAGCATTTCGGTTGGAAAATACTTCTCACTCTTCAGTGTGTACCTTGGCTCAAGGATGGACATCAACCGCTTAAATCCTGAGTCAAACACCATTGTAAATGGCTGGTTATCAGTGACCATCATCTCTGTGATTACTCTGTCCAGCAGTTGGGCTCTTCCATCTGAATCTAGACTGTGACACCTGTTTTTTTTCTGAAACAAAGATTTGACGTATATTTGTTTTTTGCAGCTACTGATCCCATGCTTATATTGTTTGTGCATGTGTTGCACACTGCTGCTTTTCCTGGAGATGGTTGAGATGAGAAATACAGTGAAACCTTGGTTTGCGAGTACCTTTGTTTATGAGAGATTTCACGCAGTAGAGTAAGGTCATAGGTCATAGGTAAAAAGGTCTAAGGTTTTTATAGCAGGGTCTGCTTAGGAATGGAGCTTAAGAGGAGGGCATCCCACCTCTTGTCTACCAGACCATTGAAAACGATTATCCTCCATGGGAAATAGCAGAATATACCAGAGGAAGTGTTACATAGGAAACATTCCTATATCCAACTGGATACTGTTAGGTGAAATGTTTTGGAGAAATAAAAATATTCTCCAGATGAGACCGGTCCCCATTACAGGACAGGCTCCAACACTGAGTGAACCAGGAAGAACTTGGCTGGTTTCGACTGAAGCTGCTCCAGCGCTAAGAAAAAGCATACAGCATCGATAGGGATAGATATGGTAGCTTTCAGCTTGGATGAAATCTCCAACAGGCATGTCATCATTCGATTATCCTCAACCACTACCTACTTTTTAGGTTTTGGTTCTTGCTCAAGGACAAACTCAAGAACCCACCCTTGGGGAAGGAGGGGGGCAAAGATGGCCAAAAAATTTGAGTCAATGTTAAACTAGATGGTGGGGGGGGGGGAATAAGAGGAAGGTATTCCAGGTATTCAGCGAGGAACAGAAGGGGCTATTGTGTTGGCAGTGTAGCTAGAGTAACTAATGTACTTAGACTGAAAGAAATTCTATTGCAGCTTCAGAACACACAAGGAGAAAATAATATGCACATGTACAAAATTAAAAAGGCATGTTCACCAATGCTCGGAGTTTAGTGAATAAAATTAGGCTAGGTTCACACCTTTGTGTTCTACAGTGTATCTTCAGTTTTGCAGAAATGCACTTTAGTTTATTTAACATGATTTTCTATGGGATACTTTCACATCTGTGCATTTTCAACTGGTGCATTTTTTGGAAAGGGTCAGGCACTTGCCCGCAGCAGGTTGTGTTTTTGGTTTTGCGGACGTCAATGGAAACGCATTAAAAATGCAGCCCTTATGTTTCTGTTGGTTTCTCCCGAATGACAACAGACACCTCCCAAAAAATGAAAAAAACGTATTAAAAACACGTAAAAAAATGTGTTTAAAAAAATGCACCGGGAAAACGCATTAATCTCAGCCCACATAGATGTGAACCTAGCCTTACAGAACTAAAACTACTGATACATGTGGAGGATTTTGACTTTGTGGAAGAATCAGAAACCTGGTTTGAAATTGCACAGGACTGGCTTGTGACTGTCCAGCGGTATTCCCTGTATCAGAGGGACAGGGTAAGGAGAAGAGTGTGCATGTATGTCAAGAGTGATTTGATAGTGAGGGATGACATTGAGAACAGGACAAGGAAGGAGGTAGAATCCTTGTGGCTGGAGCTTCAACTGAAAAAACGAAAGGAAAATTAATAGTAATTGTATGCTACAGGCTCAGAAATGGCAGCAAGGCAGGGAAATGTTCCAATCACAGGGGGGGGATGGTGGTACACTTAATTTATCTAGATAGTGGCTAGGCAGACCGAACTGCTCAGTCATCTAAGGACCGTTATTTCTTAGATATCTTGCAGGACAATTTATTGTGCCAGTTGGTGAATGCACCAACTAGAAATAAGGCTCTCCTTGACCTGCTAACTACAAACAACACAGAGCTTATGACAAATGTGGAAGAGGTGACTTAAGAAACCGCAATCACAGAATAATTACATTTACCATAAAATCACAGAAAAATGGGACATGAAGGTAGGACAAGTATATTACATTTCTAGAGAAGCAACTTTACCAAACTGCGCTCCAGACTTTACAATGTAAATGGAAGGATATTCTAAACACAAAAACCAGAGGGGAAAAGTGGGAATGCCTAAAGAACATATTAATGGCATCAGTCAGTGTATTTCAATGTACAACCAATATGAAATAACTAAAACCAAATTTGAGTGGCTAAATTTGAGTGTAAAAAGGCATAATAAAGAGAAAGAAAATTATCCTTTAAAAAAAAATATATGCTGAGGGTCACCATCAGCACACTATAAGGAATACAATATTGAATGTTAGAATGTGATTAGGCTTATGCATCAACCCCTGAAGAGCGAGACTGAACTCACGTAATTATTTGGACTATTTGATTACTGTATGTAATCATGTAATGAATTTGTATATTTGGGCCAAATGTTTGGCATTATGACACCTTTTCCCAGTTCTATTGCTGGCATATACTCAATAAACCTGTACTATGTTTTTATTACTGGTTGTGTGGCGCTTCATCTAAAGTCCAAATGGGCAAAACTCTGCATTTGTATGTACAATGGGGATGGAGGGGCCTCGCAGGGTATTACCAACCATATTTTGTCCCTTCCACAATCGTTCAAAAAAAAGCTTAAGATGGTCATCTAAGAAAACACAGTATACAGGGATATGTTAAATAGTAGAAACAAATGCATACACACTCATACACCCACACAGGTTGAACTGATGTCTTTATTAAACCCTACCAACTATATAACTTTGATACAGGAAGGGAGGTAGAAGGGGAACAGTTGTGATCCCTGAGGTCTAGAACCTTAAAAAGGCCAAAAACTCAGCCCATGAAATCTGACATTAAGGAAGCTGGTGCTGCAGATAGCTCAGCAGAATAGCCAGAGAAAGGCAGGGAGTCAAAGTGCGGGCAACCATCAGAAAAGAGAGGGGTACTAGGGCCCTGGATAGATTAAACTAACACCCCCAATAGCGCTAAAAGCTGTGCCTAATCTAAGCAAGTTCATAGGACTCTTTTTCCTGTGCTAAAGATCTGCCATGCTTGTAAATATCGTCCCCCCCCCCCACAAAAATCTTCCATCTAGTGGGGTTTGGGTATGATCCCCCCTGAAGTGTCAACTGAATCTTAACAGAAGAATTCACTGGATTCAGTAGGAAGAAAAGGTCCACCACCCTATAGCAAAAAAAAACAAAAAAAAAACATTGCAGCAGGAAGTGCAAGAGGTTATATAGTGGGGTGTCCAGTCACCTGAAGGTAGCTGCAATGTAATCAAGTTGTCCTATACTTACTACTGGTGGGAAAAAAAGAATGGTCTCTTAATCAAGTTCCTTTCATAGCCAGTTATTCGTCATTTCTGTGTTGACAAGTTTTTTTTTTTTTTTTTTTATGGTAGGCATTAGTAAAGCAGGTTACTCTTATCTACCCTAGCAAGACTGGTAACATTTTAATTTAACCTTTTTCTAGCATTCGAGTATGGATTAAATGTTTTATTTGCCTATGTTATGGCTTGCAAAGGGATCCTCTACTGGTTCAATTTGCTCAGGGGGTGGAAAAAAAAAAAAACACTTGGACTAGCCAGGGCACAGGTAAGTTGCACACACTTCAGGACATTCACACCTACTTCTAGAGTTCGGGATATGCAGAGGGGAAATGCTACTTCTTCAGTACAGACTGGAGGTGGGTATTTTTTCTTCTTACAGGGAAGGAGAGATTTTTTTTGTCTGTTTATGAAACATCTGCCTTATGCCAACTGGCATACAGGTGGGGGCATGTGTGGTAAAGGCCCTCTGACTTTGCATATGGTATGTTGAAATTGTTTTTTGTACTGTAAAAAACTCCAATGTTCATGTGAAAACACAGGTTAAGCACTAGACATATCAAATACTAGTGCTTATTCATTTAAGACCCGTTTGCTCCAGAAAATTATTATACTCTGGGCTCACGCTATAAAAACAACATGGATTTTAAGCCTTGGTCAGATGCTACTTTCTGCCAGATACTAAATGTGATTCTTTAACATTTCCCCCAGTCAATTTGGTTTTCCTGATGTGGTTTCCTGACAGTGTCAAATCTAAATGTAAAAAAGTCAGATGATATTACATTACAGACTCTTACCATATGGAATAGGTATAAATTGAAAATGTGCTTCAACCTCTAAACCCTTTTGTCTACGATGTTTAATGAACAACCTCTATTTTTAACCTATAATAATAATTCTCCTTGGTGTGAAAATTTTCAAGTTTAACTAGAGTGCATGACTGTTACTAGCAGAAGCATTAAATCCCTTCACAGTTTGGTGTTTATTAAGTCTATTGCAAAGGTTTGGTCAACTTTGTCAAGTTACGTGTTTTGGTGATTCTCAGTGAGAAGGCAACATTCCCTGAAGCTCACAGACCTGCATATTGACATAGAAACATAGAATGTGTCGGCAGATAAGAACCATTTGGCCCATCTAGTCTGCCCAATATATCTGAATCCTATGAATAGTCCCTGGCCCTATCTTATATGAAGGATAGCCTTATGCCTATCCCATGCATGCTTAAACTCCTTCACTGTATTTGCAGCTACCACTTCTGCAGGAAGGTTATTCCATGCATCCACTACTCTCTCAGTAAAGTAATACTTCCTCATATTACTTTTAAACCTTTGCCCCTCTAATTTAAAACTGTGTCCTCTTGTGGTAGTTTTTCTTCTTTTAAATATGCTCTCCTCCTTTACCGAGTTGATTCCCTTTATGTATTTAAAAGTTTCTATCATATCCCCTGTCTCTTCTTTCTTCCAAGCTATACATGTTAAGGTCCTTTAACCTTTCCTGGTAAGTTTTTTCCTGCAATCCATGTACTAGTTTAGTAGCTCTTCTCTGAACTCTCTCTAGAGTATCTATATCCTTCTGGAGATATGGCCTCCAGTACTGCGCACAATACTCCAAGTGAGGTCTCACCAGTGTTCTGTACAGCGGCATAAGCACTTCTCTCTTTCTACTGCTTATACCTCTCCCTATACATCCAAGCATTCTGCTGGCATTTCGTGCTGCTCTATTACATTGTCTTTCCTACCTTCTTCTGAAATAATTACTCCTAAATCCCTTTCCTCAGATACTGAGGTCAGGACTGTGTCAAATATTCTATATTCTGCCCTTGGGTTTTTACGCCCCAGGTGCATTATCTTGCACTTATCCACATTAAATTTCAGTTGCCAGAGTTCTGACCATTCTTCTAGTTTTCCTAAATCCTTTTCCATTTGGCGTTTCCCTCCAGGAACATCAACCCTGTTACATATCTTTGTTTCATCAGCAAAAAGACAAACCTTACCATCAAGGCCTTTTGCAATATCACTTATGAAGATATTAAACAAAATTGGTCCCAGTACAGATCCCTGAGGTACCCCACTGGTAACATGACCTTGTTCTGAATGTTCTCCATTGACTACAACCCTCTGTTGTCTGTCACTCAACCACTGCCTAATCCACTCAACAATATGGGAGTCCATGCTCAATGACTGCAGTTTATTGATAAGTCTTCTATGTGGGACAGTGTCAAAAGCCTTACTAAAATCAAGATATGCAATGTCTACTGCACCTCCACCGTCTATTATTTTAGTCACCCAGTCAAAAAAATCTATAAGATTTGTTTGACATGATCTCCCTGAAGTAAACCCATGTTTTTCATCTTGCAATCCATGGGATTTAAGATGTTCCACAATCCTATCCTTTAATAGGGTTTCCATTAATTTGCCTACTATTGATGTCAGACTCACTGGTTTATAGTTGCTCGATTCCTCCCTACTACCTTTCTTGTGAATGGGCACGACATTTGCCAATTTCCAATCTTCCGGGACGACTCCTGTTACTAATGATTGGTTAAATAAATCTGTTAATGGTTTTGCCAGCTCACCACTAAGCTCTTTTAATAATTTTGGGTGTATCTCATCAGGACCCTGTGACTTATTTGTCTTCAATTTAGACAGCAATCTTAGAACGTCTTCCTCTGTAAAGACACATGCATCAAACGATTCATTAGTCATCCTTTCAAGTGGAGGTCCTTCTCCTTTTTCTTCTGTAAAAACTGAACAGAAGTATTCATTAAGGCAGTCGGCTAGCCCTTTATTCTCTTCTACATACCTTCCGTCCTTTGTTTTTAATTTAGTTATTCCTTGTTTTAATTACCTTTTTTCATTTATATATCTGAAGAATGTCTTATCCCCCTTTTTCATAGACTGAGCTAGTTTTTCTTCTGCCTGCACTTTAGAAGTTCTTATAACGTGCTTGGCCTCTATCTGCCTAATCTTGTAGATTTCCTTATCTTCATTGCTCTGTTTTTTTTTATAATTACAAAATGCTAGCTTTTTATTTTTAATGATTTGGGCCACTTCTGCTGAGTACCACAGTGGTCTCTTCCTTTTTTTGCTTTTACTGACAAGTCTAATGCAATTTTCTGTTGCCTTCAATAATGCACCTTTTAAGTAGTCCCATTTCTCCTGGACTCCATGTAATCCGTTCCAGTCTGATAAAGGACTCATTTATGACTAATTTCATTTTTGAAAAGTCTGTTTTTCTAAAATCTAAAACTTTTGTTTTTGTGTGGTGTGACTCTTTCACAGTTCTTATATTAAACCACACTGACTGGTGATCACTAGATCCCAAGGTTTCCCCTACAATGACATCATATACCGAATCCCCATTTGTGAATACCAAATCCAAAATGGCCTCCCTCCGGGTTGGCTCTTCAACCACTTGTTGCAGAGACAACCCCAGTAGGGAATTTAGAATATCTGTACTCCTGGTAGAACTTGCTATTTTGGTTTTCCAGTTTATATCTGGAAGATTTAAATCTCCCATAATGATAACTTCTCCTTTCATTGTCATTTTAGCTATTTCTTCAACTAGTAGATCATCTAGTTCTTTAATTTGACCAGGTGGTCTATATATCACACCTACACGAGTTACTGCATGATTAGCAAACTGCAACGTAACCCAAACTGACTCTATGTTGGCCTCAGCAACTTGTATTAGGTTAGATTTAATGCTATCTTTCACATACAGGGCCACTCCTCCTCCTTTCTTGCCTTCTCTGTCTCTTCTGTATAAAGAGTACCCTGGTATGGTTATGTCCCAGTCATTTCTTTCATTAAACCATGTCTCCGTAACAGCCACTAAATCTACATTCTCATATGCCATTATTGACCCAAGTTCATTGATTTTTTTACCTAAACTGCGAGCATTTGACAGGTTTTTGAACATTTGAATGTTGTTACTATTCATTTGCTGTACTAAACAGACTAGAAACAAAATCCATTATAACATTTGGCACATGCAAAAATTTGGATACCCTGTAAAGCAGCCTTCCTTTGGAAGAAATTAAAGCTTGCAAACATCCTCTTGTAGCCAGCTAAGAGTCTTTTCTCTTCTTGTTTCAAGAATTTTATTCCCACTCTTTCTTGGCAAACCCCCTTATTTCAGAAACATTATTAAACTCGTCTTGGTCACAGCCTAAAGAAATATGCAACAGTATTGAAATGTATAGATATCACAATTTGTACTGTATGCAAGAATTTGCACAGAACTTACAGCAAAGAAAAACAAATACAAATGAGCCACTTAAGATAAAAGTTGGGTAATTACAAAATGGTCACTTAAAATATCAATTCAGATTTTATTACAAGTTATGGTTAAAAGCTTTTAGTTTGATGATACTTTTTAAAGATTGCATTAATAGGTAACCTCCACATTTACTCACCAAGTTTCCTAATATAAGTGGAGATCACATAATTCATACATGATATCCTTAATACCATATTCAACAATATCTGTATGACAATGAATTATGGGGTAGACTCTTGATGTGTTTCTTACACCAAAAGTCCACTTCATCAGCAGCACAGAGGAGGTATGTATCTTTAATGAATATAAATATATTGTTATAATACAATTCATATGTAAAAATGCAGACAGACACAGTCCACTGCAAATGATCTATAAATGTAACCATGATAGTAAATATGTCGATATAATTTATATCAAGTGATTTATTCTATATATAGTATGAGTAAGCTACTACCATGCAATAGTGTACACAAATAATACGGGATTTTTTCTGTTTCAATCATTTTTATTAATATTTTGAGAAAAACAAGAAGAAAGGGATCAGTGTGCAGAGCAGCGAACATTTCACATGCTCTGTGTAGACAACAAGAAATAGTACATAAGTGGGGAAAACAGAATAACAGAAAATCTTTGAAATTGGGATAAATCTCTACGGTCATAGGTGAGCACTCGGTCACCAACAGAAGTAAACAGGGATAACATGCTTTTGCACTATAGCTTGAGTGTAGAACAACAGAAACAACAAACACTGGGAGGTGGCCATCCATAGGATTACCCTTTGATTCATAATGTAGAACAATAAAACCAAGATTTTGAGGATGAGGCCACCTTAAAGCACAATCACTGGAAACAGGCCTACAAGATAGGAAAGCCTTTATCCAGTAGTTATAGCTTGCAAATGATTACTCATTACCAAGCATTAGAATGGTCCCATGAGAACTCCAGACCCCCAAATGTAAACATAGGTAACTTAAATAAGAAAGGAAAAAAAGTTATTAGAGCATGATGCCAAGGCTGGCAGAAGTCAGGGAAACAACAGAAGAGGTAATCCTCCATCAACTTGTTCATACGATCAGCTTAGTTTAACCAAGACCCACAAGTAAGCAAGCCAAGGGGACCATAATTTTTTGAAAATAGATTATCTCATAGGACACTCACAATATTTTAATTTAGCATGATCCATGTGAGTTTTTGTTTTATTATCGCAATGTCAAGGACAAAAATGCGAGTATGTGGCGGAACGTTTTCAACAGGCTTATTTAGTAGGGCGTTACTTGTATCTATAGTGGTTTTTGCCAGCTATGATTAAGCACCAGTGAAGGGTGTGAAACATGTCAGCTGTACTAGTGTCTCCTATGTTGTATGGATTTTATCATGACAATAAAGGTGTTTGCAATTGGAGTGCAGCCATCCAGATCTTAATTTTCTTGCTTGAACTGCAGAGCTGGCACCTGTTTGCGAGGTGGATGTGTGATTCGGAGTACTGACACCTGGAGCGGTAATACCTTCCCTGCATCTTTAGTGATGTTGACCATTATAAATGAAAAAATAAATGAGTGAACCCTCATCCAAAAATGACGAATCTTAGGGGCATGACCACCACACATGTAAAAGGTGTGCCTATCTAGCCACAGCCTCTGAAACAGGCAGAGGAGGTGCCTGGATACATTTTTGACAGATGCTCTGGCACTAAGTACCTTCTGGCGTGGACTTTTTAGCCAGCTTTAATTAAGGCAACATTAAGAATACCTTTATGAATTTGTGTGCTCCATTTATGCCAGTCCTCTACCTTAGGAGCTATTGACAGATACCTTTCCCATGCCAACTGGTAAGATAATCTAGCAGTAGAGTTGATAAATAATTTGTAAAGCATGGAGATTGTCATGGACTTGCAATAAGGTGGGCAAGCTTACCTGTCCCTTCATGTCTGTATTAGAGGTCAGACTGCATTTCTGGTTCCTTTTTATCACCTCTACTTCCTGTTCCTGCCCCGCCCAGGTCATCACAGGAAGTCTATATTAACCAGTGCACTGCAGGTCTGCTTTGCTGTTCAACAGTGTTAGTTTCCTGTTTCCTGTTTGCCGTGTGCTTGATCTACTTTTCTGTGTACCGACTTTGGCTTGTCTCTGACTATTCCTGTTTGCCTGTTACCCTGACCTTTGGCCTGTCCCTTGACAACCCTTGTCTGCCTGTTACCCCGACCTCGGCTTACCCATCACCATTCCATGTGTCCTGAGTGGCTGCTTCCCTTCTCTCCCTACGGAGCATGACCTGGGGGACCCCAGGGACCGTGACCTGGGCCCAGCTGCAGCCAAGTCCATCCTCACCACTAGAGGCTCTGGTGAACACCTGCTGGGTCTTAGACTCCGCGCCGTGGGGAATCTTGGGCTCACGTTCTGGTCCATCCGCAGCATTCTGCTATCGGGTTCGCTACCTTGCGCTGCTCCCTTGCCTCCATCAGGGTGCAGTTGTCACCTGGCCACAGGTGACCTGACAGAGATGCCCCCTTAGCAGAGCAGCATCCTACATGCACCTGTTTTTGAACACAGTTTGAACTGCTAAGTCAGAGCTTTCCTTCTGGAGAGATTAAAAAAAGTAATATATTTGTTGCAAATGGAAGCTCTCCACCGGGGGGGAAACTTCAGGCTTCCCAAGAAATATAAGACTGGGTGGGGGGATGCATATGCCTCTGTGGTCAAAACAGTCCCCTATAGAGTACAATCCTTTATTCAACCACCAGTCAAACCTATCAGGTTGCACGCCTGGTGGAAACGGGGTTGCCAAAAAGAGGAGCTACCAGGGTATGTGCAGAATGCAGAGGCCATCTCCTACAGCACGTGTCCCACACATGTAATGAGTGGGAGAGCATAAGGAACAGTGTGGCTTTACGATGTTTTTCGAGGAAATCCAAAGAACAAGATCTTTTGTGAGTGCAAAGCACGCCTGGGCCTCTATTGTAACCCAATCTGGTCGATAGTGTCGGCTATGAAGTTGGCATAATTGAACAAGCTGTCCAGCCACATATTTCCTAAATTCAAGTACACCTAGGCTGCTTGAATCCTTAGGAGCATACATCATAGCCCATGCTACTCTGGGACCTTTGGTTACCCAAATAAAGTGAAGGTGTCAGGGCACCAATAGCAGGAGGGCTCTAGGACCCAGCATCCATCAGAACAGGAGAAGGGCTCTAGGACCCAGCTTCTCCGTCAGCCCCTCACCTGGGCCATTATAAGGGAGCCAGCCAGTCTCCAAGTGCTGTTTGATCTTCAGCTTCAACCAACGTCTCCATGTTTCCTGTTTCCTGTGATTCCTGGTTCCTGATCCGGCTTGTTACACCTCTGATTCCGGCTCGCTTCCTGACTTTGACCTCGGCTTGTTTAACAGATCTCCTCTGCCTGCTACCTGTCCAGACCTTGGCTACCACTTGACCTTGTATTATCTGCTACCCACCTGGCACGAACCTTGTCTTGAATCATCTACCCTGCGATCCTAAGTACCTGCTTCATCTCACAGGTGCCACCTGCATGCAGTAACCCTGCAGCACACCAGTGGTATCCCTGAACCCTTTCTGCAAGCAACTCTGCAGGCAACCTGTGCGACTTTGGGCCTAACTGCTCCTGTCTCACCTCCAGGGGAGTTTGGAACTTAGCTGCAAGGGAAGCCCTCCCATTGGCCTCCAGCACTTGATACCCGATGGAAGAATTTTTGATTAAAATTCTCGCATGGCATAAACAGGGACCTGGATAGGCAAAGTACAAAAAAAATATAGTAACCTAGGTAGGACTATCATTTCCACTGAGGCAATTCTACCCATCCATGACAAATTCATGTCACACCATGCCTGCTAATAGCTTAGCAAACAAAGTTGGATAATTAGCCTTATAAAGAGAAGAGATGTTGGGGGACAGTCAGATTCCTGAAAAGGAAAAGGGATGTCTGCTGCCACTGAAAAGAAGAAAATGGGGGCTGAATACTCTGTAAAGTTGAGGTTGGCAAACTGATATTCAACGCCTCTGATTTAGCGCAGTTTACTAAGAGCCCCGAGATTTTCCAAAACGATTCAGAAGAAACAATGGGTTTGCTAGAGTGGTGTGAAAGTAGGTGATGAACAGCATCAGGTTATCTGTGAATAAAGCACACTTATAGCTCTTCCCCCCCCTCTCTATCCCTAAAATGTCTGGGTTTTGATGGATTGATATTGCGAGGGTTTTGATGGCTATGACAAACAATATAGGAGAGAACGGGCATCCCTGACGAGTGCCCGATGAGATGGGTATCGGACCGATCTATGGCCACGCATAACTATCTGGGCTGTGGGTGAGCTATATAATGAATGCAGCAAGGCCAAGAACTTGGGACCAAAGTTCCATCTCGACAACACCTAGAAAAGGAAGGGCCACGAGAAGGAGTCAAAAGCTTTGCGGATGTCAAGGGATAGCAGCATCCCTGTCCTATTCGCTCTGCCGTCCCAGGAGGAGTGAAGTATAGATATGAGGTCAATTGCTCTAAAGACCTGGTTGGCTGCCTGTCTACGCAGCAGAAAGCCCACCTGGTCAGAGTGTAAATGGCTAGCTAAAAACGTTGATAGAATTTTGGTAAATAATTTCAGGTCAGTGTTAATTACGGATATGGGACGGTAGTTAGCTATGTCACTGTGGTCTTTATGGGGTTTAGGAGTGAGGGTAATAAATGCTCTGTTAGACTCTGTGTCTATTGGATGACCCAGTTGAATAGCTTTAAAGAATTGTGTTAGGGTAGAGCCAATAAAGGAGCAAATTTTTTGTAGTATAGGGTTGTAAACCCATCTGGGCCCAATGCTTTGCTTAGAGGGGCCTGTTTAATGGCCACCGGTACCTCCTCCACCGTGATTTCCTTTTTTAAAAGGTCTCTATGTTCGCCTGCTAGGGTTGGGATGGGAAGCTGGTCGAAAAAATCATCAAACTTCAGCTGACCAGTAACATTCCTATCGTCATATACGATTTCGTAATCGGTTTGAAATGTTTGTGTCATGGTCTTACCTTCTTGCTGTTCTCCTTCGTTTGACATGTGCTGGCGGCCATCTTGGTTTCTGGGTTTCTTGTAGCCTCCCACCCTGCGGCTCCTCCTTCCCACTGGGAGGAGCTGGATGCCTAGCTCATATATATAGGAGGTCTGTGGCTTCAGTTCCTTGCTTGGTCCTCCTGTGTTCACATGCTTCTAAGACTGCTGCTGCTTCTGGTCCCTGATCCTGGCTTCGTCTGACTACCCTGCTGGTTCCTGATCCTGGCTTCGTCTGACTACCCTGCTGGTTCCTGATCCTGGCTTCGTTTGACTACCCTGCTTGTTCCTGATCCTGGCTTCGTCTGACTACCCTCCTGGTTCCTGACCTCTGGCTTCGCAAGGACTCAGCCTCGGTTTCGCCATCCGTTTGGACTTTTGCTTTACAGCTTGATTTTCAATAAAGCCTTCTTATTTTCACTTATCTGTTGTTGTACGTCTGGTTCATGGTTCCGTGACATTAGGACCAAGCCATGAATTCTGACGGTACAGGGCCATCCTCGCTACCCACGCTGGTTGCCAGACTTGATCAGCAGGATCACCTGTTGGGTCGGTTCGCCGTGGCATTGCAAACCCTGCTTGAACGCACGGCTCATTTCGCTCCCGTTGCCGATGGGTCGGTTGTCGCTCCTGGGCCCGCTCCTACTGCCGCTCCGGTTGTTGCGCCAGAGTCTACCCCGACACCGGTTGTTGCGCCTGCGGTGTTTCAGGGTATGACCGGTTCTGCCCCCCTTCCACAGCGCTTTGGGGGAGAGCCAACTTAGTGCCGAGGTTTCCTTAACCAGGTGGGCATTTATTTCGAGTTGCTGCCACATGCCTTTCCTACTGAGAGATCAAAGGTGGGCTTCTTAATTTCGCTGCTCTCAGACAAGGCCTTGGCCTGGGCCAGCTCTTTATGGGAGAACAACAATCCGGTGGTTGCCGAGTTTTCCGGTTTTGTTGCTTCTCTTCGGAGGGTATTCGATGTGCCGGCTCGTGCTGCCTCTGCTGCGAAGCTCCTTATGTCCATCAGACAGGGTTCACGATCCGTAGCTGAATACGCCATTGAGTTTCGTACCCTGGCAGCAGAGGTGGGCTGGAATAATGAGGCTCTGGTCGCTGCTTTCTCTCATGGTCTCTCGGATGCCTTGAAGGATGAGGTTGCAGCTAAGGACCTACCAGTGGAGCTCGAGTCTCTTATTTCTTTCCTGATTTTGATTGAAACCAGACTCAGGGAGAGACCTTCCTTTAAGGAGAGTCTGCGGAGGCCTTCTAACAGATTGGCGCCTACCTTTGCTGTCCCACCCGTGCCTCCCTCTCCTCCCACGCCTCCTGGGGATGACTTGGCTGGGGGTGAACCCATGCAGCTGGGCTTTGCTCGCCTGTCCGAGGGGGAGAGGGTACTCCGAAGACGCGAGGGTCGATGCATGTACTGTGGTCTCGGTGGGCATTTTCGGTTGGCATGTCCGAACCGTCCGGGAAACGCTCGCACCTGAGATCCTGTCGGGGGCAGATCTTGGGTGGAGTCTCCTCGTCCCCGGTTTCCCGTGTTGACAAACCACTGATCACTGTTGTCCTCTCCTGGGTCGGGGGCTCAGTGACGACCCAGGCGTTGGTGGACTCTGGTGCTGGTGGTTTGTTCATTGATAGTGTGTTCGCTGCCGCCAATTCCATTCCTCTGCAGGCCCGAGGTTCTCCACTGGCTCTTGAGGCGATAGACGGCAGACCCCTTCTGCCGCCACACGTGACTCATGAGACCCTTCCTGTGGGGATAGCCATTGGTGCCGTTCACAGAGAGTCGGTCTGCTTCCAGGTTATTTCGTCTCCACACTACTCGGTGGTCTTGGGGTACCCCTGGCTCCAGAAGCATAATCCGACTTTCGATTGGAGATCGGCCGAGATCCTCTCGTGGTCACCGCAGTGTGGGGCTAGTTGCATCCATGGGCCTGTCAAGTTGCTGTGTACTTCCTCGGACTCTCTGTTACCTCCTGAATACGAGGAGTACCGGGATGTATTCGATAAGGTGCGCGCGGTTGCCCTACCTCCGCACCGCCCATACGATTGTGCCATCGAGTTACAACCTGGCGCCGTTCCTCCTCGTGGCAAGGTCTATCCACTGTCGGTAGCGGAGAATGAGGCCATGGAGGAGTACGTGAAGGAGGCGCTTTCACGCGGACACATTCGCAAATCCTCGTCCCCGGCTGGGGCTGGATTTTTCTTTGTGAAAAAGAAGGGCGGTGAGTTGAGGCCTTGCATCGATTACAGGGGTCTCAATCGCATCACGATCAAGAACGCTTACCCGATACCCTTGATTTCCGAGCTGTTCGATCGCCTTAAAGGGGCCACGGTCTTTACCAAACTCGACCTGAGGGCGGCATATAACCTTGTAAGGATCAAGGCGGGCGATGAGTGGAAGACCGCGTTTAACACCAGGACCGGTCATTATGAATCCTTGGTTATGCCCTTTGGGTTGTGCAATGCGCCCGCAGTCTTTCAGAAATTCATTAACGATGTTTTCCGTGACCTGTTGCAGCAGTGTGTGGTGGTCTATTTGGATGACATCTTGGTATATTCTGAATCCATGGAGACCCACATTCTGGATGTCAGACGAGTGTTGCAACGGTTACGAGAGAACAAGCTGTTCGGTAAGCTTGAGAAATGCGAATTTCACCGATCCCAGGTAACCTTCTTAGGTTACATCATTTCCGCTGAGGGGTTCTCCATGGATCCTGAGAAGGTTTCGGCTGTCTTACAGTGGCCCCAGCCCAGTGGTCTTCGCTCCCTGCAGCGCTTTTTGGGCTTCGCCAATTATTATCGGAAGTTCATCAGGGACTTTTCCATGCTAGCCAAGCCTCTCACGGATCTGACCAGGAAGGGCAGTAATTCCCAGGTCTGGCCGCTCTAGGCCATCCGATCTTTTGAGGCTCTAAAGTCCGCCTTTGTGTCGGCCCCGATTTTGTCGCATCCCAACCCTGGGTTGCCCTTTGTCCTCGAGGTGGATGCGTCTGAGACGGGAGTAGGCGCCCTTCTGTCTCAGCGTAGAACACCAGAGGGTCCTCTGCTTCCTTGTGGGTTTTACTCCCGGAAACTGTCCTCTGCGGAGTGCAACTATCAGATTGGTGACAGGGAGTTATTGGCCATCGTGCAGGCCCTTAAAGAATGGAGGCACTTGCTCGAGGGTTCGGTGGTTCCGGTCCTCATCCTGACGGACCACAAGAATCTGACCTACCTTTCTGAGGCCAAGAGATTGACTCCACGTCAGGCCAGATGGGCTCTGTTCTTGTCACATTTTAATTACGTGGTCTCCTACCTACCCGGTTCCAAAAACATCAGGGCGGATGCCTTATCACGGCAGTATTGCGACCTGTCCAGGGAGGAGTCGATTCCGACTTCGGTCATACCTCCGAATCAGATCCTGGCCGCCATTCGCACCAGCCTGACCTCTCCCCTGGGTGAGCAGATTTTGGCGGCTCAATCTGGTGCTCCCTCTGAGAGACCCAACGGCAGATGTTTTGTGCCTGAGGAGTTGCGCACTCGGTTGTTGCGAACCTACCATAACTCCAAGACCGCGGGGCATCCTGGAAAGAATCAGCTGTCCTGGGCTGTTTCACGTCTGTTCTGGTGGCCTTCCCTACGTTCCGACATCGCCGCATATGTAGCGGCATGCTCCGTTTGTGCCCAGAGTAAGTCCCCTCGGCACCTTCCGTTGGGCCTTCTGCAACCCATAGCCACCAGGGAGCGCCCATGGTCACACCTGGGGATGGATTTCATTGTGGACCTCCCTGCATCCCGAGGCCATACGGTCATTCTCATGATTGTGGATCGATTTTCCAAAATGTGCCACTGTGTTCCTCTCAAGAGGTTACCCTCTGCACAGGAGTTGGCCACGATTTTTGCCAGGGAGGTCTTCCGGTTGCACGGTTTGCCCAAGGAGATTGTGTCGGATCGGGGGAGTCAGTTTGTGTCCAGGTTCTGGCGCGCCTTTTGCTCCCAGTTGGGGATTCATCTTTCCTTCTCCTCGGCCTACCACCCTCAGTCCAATGGGGCCGCAGAACGATCCAATCAGGCCTTGGAACAATTCCTTCGTTGCTATGTCTCCGATCACCAAGACAATTGGGTTGACCTCCTGCCTTGGGCTGAGTTTGCCAGGAACACGGCAGTGAACTCTTCCTCTGGGACGTCTCCCTTCATGGCCAATTATGGGTTCCAACCTGCCGTGTTACCGGAGGTATTCTCTCCCCAGGATATTCCGGCTGTGGAGGATCATCTTTCTGTCCTACGTGCTTCTTGGGTACAGATCCAGAAGTCCCTTGAGGTCTCTGCGCAGCGCCAGAGACTCCAGGCTGATCGCAGACGAGCCCCTGCTCCTTCCTACCAGGCCGGAGACCGTGTATGGTTGTCCACCCGCAACCTCAACCTTCGAGTGCCCACTCCCAAGCTGGCGCCTCGCTTTGTTGGTCCCTTCCGAGTGCTTCGCAGGGTAAACCCGGTAGCCTATGCCCTTGCGCTTCCTCCTGGCATGCGGATCTCCAACGTGTTTCATGTCTCCCTGTTGAAGCCACTGGTGTGTAATCGTTTCACTTCCTCGGTTCCTCGGCCCCGTCCGGTCCAAGTGGGCAATCGTGAGGAGTATGAGGTGAGCAATATCCTGGACTCACGCCTGGTCCACGGTCGGGTGCAGTTTTTGGTTCATTGGCGTGGTTATGGTCCAGAGGAGCGTTCCTGGGTTCCCTCCGCAGATGTCCATGCTCCTGCCTTGCTCCGAGCCTTCCACGCACGCTTCCCTCAGAAACCGTTCTTTACTCCGCGGAGGAGGGGCCCTTGAGGGGGAGGTACTGTCATGGTCTTACCTTCTTGCTGTTCTCCTTCGTTTGACATGTGCTGGCGGCCATCTTGGTTTCTGGGTTTCTTGTAGCCTCCCACCCTGCGGCTCCTCCTTCCCACTGGGAGGAGCTGGATGCCTAGCTCATATATATATATAGGAGGTCTGTGGCTTCAGTTCCTTGCTTGGTCCTCCTGTGTTCACATGCTTCTAAGACTGCTGCTGCTTCTGGTCCCTGATCCTGGCTTCGTCTGACTACCCTGCTGGTTCCTGATCCTGGCTTCGTCTGACTACCCTGCTGGTTCCTGATCCTGGCTTCGTCTGACTACCCTGCTGGTTCCTGATCCTGGCTTCGTCTGACTACCCTCCTGGTTCCTGACCTCTGGCTTCGCAAGGACTCTGCCTCGGTTTCGCCATCCGTTTGGACTTTTGCTTTACAGCTTGATTTTCAATAAAGCCTTCTTATTTTCACTTATCTGTTGTTGTACGTCTGGTTCATGGTTCCGTGACAGTTTGTAAAACCAGTTTAGGGTTTTGAGTGACAGTAGGATATATTCAAGACAGATTGAGATTTCCTTTGATTGCATTTCATAACCACTCACAACCACTATTTTTTTTAACTACTGTATATAAAAAGAAAAAACAAGAAAAAAAGAAAAATTCTTTATATATAAAAAAAAAAAAAAGTGTCCCTTACATTCTAGTATAACAAAAAAAAAAAAAAAAAAATACCAAGACAGTATTAAAGCCCCCAATCCAAAACAAGCCTTCAAATGTTTCCCACTGAAGCCAAGTTCAAGTCTCCTGTTATAAGTGGAAAAAAGTTACCTGGAGAATGAAATTGCATTGCAATGAAATCATATTGTATGCAATGGCTATATGTCATGGTAGACCCAGAATACCTAATTCCCCCCCTAAACTATCTTACAATTATTGGTGGTACGTGGTACCTTAACTCCCCTCTCCCTGCCCCAAAAAGACAGTCTCACAAAACTGATGGTCAGTGGCATTTCCAAAACGATCATAGAGGGTCACCTACATACTTTAAATCAAAAGCCTTCCCTTTTGCTGCAACCTCTCTCTTCTCTAAACAGTTGTCAGGAAGAGCATGCCAATATACAGGATGGCTCCTCCGGATATTTTTTTAGCACTTTATGAACAATATTTTCCGGGATGACTTGGACTTATTCATCATCGTGTACTTAGAGGACATCTTGATACTCTGTGCCAGGGCCGGACTGACCATAGGGCAGACCGGGCATATGCCCGGTGGGCCGACCACCGGGCGCATGTAATTTTGTGTGCCAGTCCCAGAGTGTCCCTCCCTCCGCTTCCCGTTCCGAGCTGGCCACTCCGCGGCCGACCGGCCGGCCGCATTACCGCATATTCTTCTGGCCGGCCGGCCGCCAGCCGGGTATGTCACTGCACTGTGTAGTGTCCCTAGTCCTAGGCAGGCTGGCAGCCGCCGGGCTGCGCTCACTGCAGCCGGCTCCGCAGGCACAGCCATCACCATCCAGCAAGATTAAGCTCAGGATTGGAGGGGGAGGAGCTAGAGGGGGCCCCTTCTGCTTGATCCGGGCCTGGCGGGAACAGTGTGCAGCCGCACCGAAGACACCGGCACCCAAGGCCTGCAACTCTGCAAGGTAAGGAGGAAAGGGTACAACACAAACACTCTACTCACTCTACTCTTTACAAGACCCTCTGCTCTGCCTCATCCCATCCATCCCACCTCAAACCCTCTGCTCTGCCTCATCCCATCCATCCCACCTCAAACCCTCTGCTCTGCCTCATCCCATCCATCCCACCTCCAACCCTCTCCTCTGCCTCATCCCATCCATCCCACCTCCAACCCTCTCCTCTGCCTCATCCCATCCATCCCACCTCCAACCCTCTGCTCTGCCTCATCCCATCCATCCCACCTTCAACCCTCTGCTCTGCCTCATCCCATCCATCCCACCTCCAACCCTCTGCTCTGCCTCATCCCATCCATCCCACCTCCAACCCTCTGCTCTACCTCATCCCATCCATCCCACCGCCATCCCTCTGCTCTGCCTCATCCCATCCATCCCACCGCCATCCCTCTGCTGTGCCTCATCCCATCCATCCCACCGCCATCCCTCTGCTGTGCCTCATCCCATCCATCCCACCGCCATCCCTCTGCTCTGCCTCATCCTATCCATCCCACCGCCATCCCTCTGCTCTGCCTCATCCCATCCATCCCACCGCCATCCCTCTGCCTCATCCCATCCCTCCCACTGCCATTCCTCTGCCTGATCCCATCCCTCCCATGGTCATCCCTCTGTCTGATCTTCACCCCTCCCATGAGGCAGTGGTGATGGGGGGATAGGGATAAAATCAGTAGAGGTGGGGATAGGGATGACATCAGTGGCAATGGTGGTGAGGATAGGGATGACATCAGTGGCAATGGTGGTGAGGATAGGGATGACATCAGTGGCAATGGTGGTGAGGATAGGGATGACATCAGTGGCAGTGAACATTGTCATTCCTATCCCCACCACCACTGCCACTGATGTCATCCTTATCCCCACCACCACTGCCACTGATGTCATCCTTATCCCCACCACCACTGCAACTGATGTTATCCCTATCCTTACCACTACTCCCACTGATGTCATCCTAATCCCCACCACCACTGCCACTGATGTCATCCTTATCCCCACCACCACTGCCACTGATGTTATCCCTATCCTTAACACTACTCCCACTGATGTCAACCCTATCCTCAACACTGATGTTATCTCTATCCCAACCACCACTGATGTCATCCCTATCCCCACCAATGCCACTGATGTCATCGCAATCCCCACTGCCACTGATGTCATTCCTATTCCCACTGCCACTTATGTAACCCCTATCCCCACCGCCAATGATGTCACCCCTATCCCCACTGCCACTGATGTCATTCCTATTCCCACCGCCACTGATGTCACCCCTATCCCCACTGCCACTGATGTCATTCCTATTCCCACTGCCACTGATGTAACGCCTATCCCCACCACCACTGCCACTGATGTCACCCCTATCCCCACTGCCACTGATGTCATTCCTATTCCCACTGCCACTGATGTCACCCCTATCCCCACCACCAATGTCACCCCTATCCTCACCACCACTGCCACCCCTATCCCCACCACCACTGCCACTGATGTAACCCCTATCCCCACCACTGCCACTGATGTCATCCCAATCCCCACTGCCACTTATGTCATTCCTATTCCCACTGCCACTGATGTCATTCCTATTCCTACTGCCACTGATGTCACCCCTATCCCCACCACCAATGTCACCCCTATCCTCACCACCACTGCCACTCATGTCACCCCTATCCCCACCACCAATGTCACCTCTATCCTCACCACCACTGCCACTGATGTAACCCCTATCCCCACCACTGCCACTGATGTCATCCCAATCCCCACTGCCACTAATGTCATCCCAATCCCCACTGCCACTGATGTCATTCCTATTCCCACTGCCACTGGTGTCATTCCTATTCCCACTGTCACTGATGTAACCCCTATCCCCACCACCACTGCCACTGATGTAACCCCTATCCCCACCACCACTGCCACTGATGTCACCCCTATCCCCACCACCACTGCCACTGATGTCACCCCTATCCCCACTACCACTGCTACTGATGTCATCCCTATCCCACCACCACCATACGAAACTACATACAAATTTTGGGGGCGCCTGTGAACAAAAACCTTGATTTTACTACACGTGTAATATATCACCCTGCACACTGGAATGAGAGCAATAATTATAGGATCCTTATTCATGGTTAACTCTGAACTGATGACCTCTATGATCTTTAATAGCTTTGCCTATGGAAAATATAGGGTACTGAAATGTGTTGCTATTTTCGGGCATGCATAGTCTTAAGGTTTGACATGTTGGGTATTTATTTACTTGACACAAACTCATCTTTTATATTTTACCCATAAATTGGGTAATATATTTTTAATGTACCCTAAAATTACCTGTTATCTCTTAGCCTGGGTTCACACTAAATGCAGACTTCATCTAAATAGCAACCCGTCCATGCAAACAGATTGTGGAGTGTATGTTAGGTTAATGACACCCCGCAATCAGTTTCCAAAACGCAGTGCGATTTGCAGAATCGGATCGCATGGGTGTGCATGCTAAATATAACTAAAAAACATAGAGAAACCGGTAGTTGTTCATTATTGGTCATTTTGTTAAAAAAAAAAATGGGATGCTCAGCCTAAAATGCCCGGGCCTATTTTTTGTCCCAGTCCGGGCCTGCTCTGTGCTACCTTGGAGGTCCAGCGGGACATGTCAGGAGTGTTCTGGCCCAGCTCAGACAGCATGGGTTGACTCAGACAAGAAAGGAGTATAACGATTTGTGGGGTTTGCAAACATTTACCAAAAATTCATAAAAGATATCCTCTGCGATCATTTCCCCCATTACTCAACTTACCAAACAATGTAACTGCTTTCATTGGATTTCTAATGGCGCAGCCCGCAATTGAAACCCTAAAAATCAACTCTTTACTTCTGCACCTGTTCTTCAGCACTCATACCCTGCTCTACCGTACATCCTAGAGGTAAACATGTCAGAGACAGCAGTAGGGGCAGTACTTTTCAATCGAAAATAGTGCTGCGCTACAAAACTATACCACACAAATTATTTATATACAGATTGATTCCTGCAAACAATAAAAACAAATCATTCATTTAAGGCAGATAATTCCATTCTTTCACATTCCTCAATCCTGCTTAGTTTATACCCTATATAACAAGTGCAAAATAAGACCATGCCAGTGATCAAAATTTAGGATTAACTGTGACAATCTTCCCGGTCACCAATCTCCCTAATTGTTCAAAGTTCACACTCTTCCTTCTCCCTTAGTGGGGTTCCAATAGGCAAATCCATGTGACACCACAAAAAGTGCTCCTCCCTTCAGTTGAACTCTCACCTTCAGTAATGCGACCTTTCAATTAAGCTAGGTCAAAAGGCTCCTTTTTAGCCTCTCCTGGGCTACGACAGAGATATCCAATATGCCGCCAATGATTGCTCCTTGTCTCACCACCCCTCTCCTCTCATTGGTGTCCCGATATCATGTGTGAAGAAAAACTCAATAGTGCTTATACCCTTAAAAACATCTCTATTAAAAACAAAACACTGGGTACTCACAAGTTGCTGGTGCTTTCAGCACACCAGTCTACATATGCATAAAATGCCTCTCTAATGGTCTTGTCTGTGTACACAAGCTGTTAGCTCACACTTCAGGCTGCTATCTCAATCTCGCTCGCAGGATCCCTTGTTAACTGTAGTAGGGGCAGTACTGTTCCAACATCAAGGTACCAAGGCTTTGCTATACCCGGTTGCATTCTTCTCACGCAAGCTTTCTCGTGCAGAAAAGAACTATGACGTCAGATGAACTCTTGGCAATCAAGGCAGCTCTCGAGGAGTGGAGATACCTCTTAGAAGAGGAAGCTGATCCAATTTTGATATATACAGACTATAAAAATCAGTGTAGCAATATTTCCAGGCATTGGGCCTGAGATAGGTCTGCCATTGTTACCGGTAACACTTCCAAAACATTTAAGTTGAAAATCCAAGTGTGAGAGCTGAGACAATGACCATTCCGGCATCTTCGGTTTGTTTTGTTTATTTTGTAATGGGGATGGGAGAAGGGAATGGGAATGAGTGGGATACTCCTCTTGCTCAACTAGGTTCCACTGGGACACTGTGCAGAAAAATGCCTGTTAGCACTGTCTTGACGCCAGCTGAATGCCGGCCAGCGCTCCCTGACACTTGAAGATACTGTTCTGCTGAACTGTGCTGGAACTTCGACTTTAATACTCAGGTTAACTCAGAAGATCCAGGACTGTAGGACATTTGACTCCTGACACTCTGTTTAGCTCAAAAGTCCTTTGAGCAGCTCCCTCCAACCCTTCACTGACTGAGGTAGTTCCCTGTAACTGCTTGTGCTGCTGCAACCCTTAACACTGTACGCTTAGCTCTTCAGGGCCCAACCGCTGGCGCCCCCTCTACACTTCAGGGTCTTCTCGCTAGACACCCCCTCTGACACTTCAAGGTCCTCTCACTAGGCACCCCCTCAACACTAGCTGGCTCCTTGATCCCTGGGACCTTCACTGGAGTGGTCCCCTCTACACTTCAGGCAGACCCTCAGGGGCAATTCACAGTACCCAGGAACTTGGCATGCTTTCCTGGAACTGAACCCCTCTATCTCCACTGGTCCTCGGCACACCGGATACTCTCTGCAGCTCAGCTCTCTCTCTCTCTCTCTCTGGACTCTCAGGCAGCCACCCGAGACACCCGATCCTTCTGACAGGGGGAGAGACAGCCATACCCTTCCTCCTGGGACTCTGCTTCCCGCTAAAGACGTTGCGTCATGCATTCCCTTCAAACCTATCCCCACTCCCAGAATCCTCTGTGGCAGAATCTGCCTTCTGGGGTATATACAGGCCTGAATGAACCACTAATTGGGTTTCCTCCACTGCCCTATGAGAATCCTCTCATGGAGCCATTAGGGAGACTCCCCTCTCAGCAGCCACACCTGAGAGACATGACAGCCCAGCTGAAAATCATGGCCCTGCTGTTAGACAGCCAAGGCCCACTATGCTTTACCTAGCATCTACCTTGTAGGGTGCTACTTCTGCAATACTTGCAAGCTGAGAAATGTCTGATACCATGGCAGACCAGATGGGCACTCTTTTTCCATAGATTTACCTTTCATAATACGCACAGACTGGGATCAAAAAACACAAAGCCAAACTTTCTTTCACATGTTCAGTAATGCTGAAGAAATCTGCTTTACCAAATACGATTTTGTCTTCTGAGAACTTCCTTCTGAGGACCTGTTGTCACAAAAATAAGCATCTGTGGGAATTCTATCACCCTCGGGGGTAACCTTGAAAGCAAAGGATGGACTGTTTTGGTATGGGAATAAAATGTTTGTACCTGTTGTTGTGGGTCACTGTTCTTGGTCTCTGCCATGACCATGCCCTTGCAGGACATTTCAGATTTAAAAAACTACCGAACTGTTACAGCGTACCTTTTGGTGGCCCAATCTGGAAAAGGGCTGTAAAAAGTATGCGGAGGCCTGTGTTACATGCATCCGGAACAAGACTAGCAGAACCAAGTCTTGAGGTCTACTTAAGTCTCTGCTAATTCCAGACAGGTCTTGGAAATGGATATCTATAGACTAAGACTTTGTTTGTGACACTCCCTCCATCCGACGGCTACATCGCTATCTTTGTGGTTGTGGACCATCTATCCAAGATGGCACATTTTGTACCCATGAAGGGCACAGCATCAGTTTTGGAAAAAGGCACAAATTTTATTTAAGGAAAATATTTAGATTGCCTGGAGTTCCTGTTAACATTGTGAAATATCGCAGGGTTCAGTTTACCTCCAAGTTTTGGAAAGCCTTATGCGAGACTCTGTCATTTTCTTCAGCATATCATCTGCAAACCAACGGTCAAACTGATTTTGGAGCAATACCTATGCTGCTTCTCATCCTTTTCACAAGATAATTGGGTGTCGGTCGCTGTTACCATTAGCCGAGTTTTTGTACAATAATTCGGAGCATTCTACTACTAAGCAATCTCAGATTTTCACCAACTTTGGGTATCATCCTTATTTTTTAATCAATGCAATTACTAATTGCCCTGTTCCTGAAGGGAAGCACAGGAAGCCAATGAAAGTTTTTTGATAAAAAGATGGGGAGAACTGATTATAGAACCTGGTGGCCAGGTATGGTTAGGCACGACAAATCAAAACGGACCTGCCCTTCGAGGAAATTGGGGCCTAAATTTGTGGAACCATTTCCAGTTAAATAGAAGATCAATGATGTTGCCTAGGAGTTAGTGGTGCTGGATTTCTTGAAGATTCACCCTTCATTCCTGTGTCATTGCTAAAACCTGCACTAATTTGTTTCCTGAAAGGAATACTGGTCCTCCTGAGCCAGTAATGGTTGATGGGGAAAATTCAATACTTGATCAAGTGGAAGGGGCACGGGCCTGAAGAGAACTCTCTGAGCAATATCCATGCTGAGAGACTCATTCAAGCATATTCATCTGGAGAAACTGGCTCAGTTGGTCATCTGGAGGCTGCCCATTGGGAGGGGGCAATGTCAGGACGTTCTTCTGTGTTCCTTCTTGTGCACGAAGAAATTGAGCACATGCTCATGCGTGCACAGAATGGTGCACATACCCATCGGCATGCTCACTTTCACTCGTGACAGATGTCAGCGCCAGACAGGCCTATTTAAACTGTGCTGTGCCTGTGTTTAGGATTAGTGCTGCTTTGTCTTTAGCCTCCAGTGTTTTCTGTGTTCATGTGATCCTGTATCTTGATTCCAGTTGCTGACCCAGCTTGTCCTGACTACCCTCTGGACTCTGCCTGCACTGACCTCAGCTTGTCCTCTAACCTCTGCTCCTGTCTGTTCCACTGAAGTCTACTTCACTGATCCAGACCCGGCTTGTACCCGGAACACGCTTCTGTCTGTGCCCCTGTACCTGATAAGTCTTGCAAGTGTATGAATCTGCTTGACTCTTGCTTCCAGCATTTATCTTAATTTGCCCACTGTTGCCAGTACCAGTCTACTTCAGTCCGCTGCCTGGCTGCCTGCCAGTCTACCTGCTATACTGAAAACCTCTGAGGACTTCACCTGCCCAGCGTGGACATCTTCTCTACTGCTAGCAAGACTTACAGGCACTCATGCCACTATGCTATCCTGCACCTTATGGTTTACACTACCAGGGGCCCAGAGTCAGAGGTGTAAGAGAGGCCTACCTCATCATATCAGGCTCTGCTACCAGGTACATGATAACAATAGTACATTTTACATTTTTTATTGCTGTGATTTGCGGTCATTGCAACCACAAAGCACAGAGCCACCCTCTATGATTGGCTCTGTGCTTTTGTCTAGGATCTCCACTTCCTAACGATGATAGTGGGATCCTAGGAATTTTGTGCGTGCTTAGAACATGCACTAATGCAATTGACATTTTTTAATGTCCACTCACAATAACCACTCACCCTACAGGCCATTTACTGCAAAGGCCAGTTAGAAGGTGGTCAATAATAATCTTAGTCCACTGTACCCCAAATACATACAGTATATTCCTGGTTTGTCTATAAAAAAAAATTCCCCTCAAACTAGGGTATATAGCCTTTACATATTTCCACAATTGTATACTGCTCTATTTACCCCAAGAGAAAACCGAGGTAACGGTTCTGACAAAGTGGGCCATTGGTTTACAAAACATAGTAGAGTTTCTTCCCATCAATCTATATGTTACAGATATTGTCAAATTATTACGAATGATGAAATATATGAATTATGTGATCTCCGCTTATAGGACACATAGTAGGTATATATAGTGGTACCAGTTAATGCAATCCATAGAAGGCGCATCAAAGTATTAGGTTTTTAACAATAAACTTGTAAAAAGTTATGAAAGTCCTGTTTAAATTATTTTTTTCCTTAGTTTACAAAAATAGTCAGGTCTAGGGAATGTTAGTCCAGAACCCTAAAGCAAACTTACAATGCTATATAAAATACAGAGAAAGCTATCCCAATATTTGCAAAATTTAAGGTGTCCTTCCTGAAATACGTTTTTTAACTAAATTCTCCATAAATCTTTCCTTTGGGGGACACTTGATATAACAGTACTCCATGGGAAGGAGTTGGAAGCAGAAAATGCCTTTTACCATTTTCAAATCAAATATGTGATCTGTTCCGAACAAACTGGTTCCTTCTTTCCATGCCAAAGTTAGTTACATTTATTACTAGTGAATATAGTAGAGCATCATATATACTGTGTAAAACATTTAAGGCCAAATTTAATAGTCCCAGAACATTAATGTATACCTAAAGGCAAAACTTTTTTAGTTTTGGATAGAGTGGAGAGGATTTAGAACCTATTCGGATTTTATTGGTGTCTATTTTTCCTGTTTACCGTTATCATTTAAAGCAAAATGCTTGTAGTTGTCAGTACGTTGGTTGTATGATTCGTCCACTTTATTCCCACATAGTGCAACATCACTGTGATTGTTTAAATGAAAATGCTAATGTAGCACTGCCCCCTAGAGAGCTGTTGAGAATTACAATTTTTGGGTTCCCCTGGGTTACCCCTAGCAACCCAAAGCAGATAAACATCCAATACAGTCATTGGCTCAGTCAATGATCAGTCCAGGGGATGCTTTTTTGTGTTTTATTTAGAACTGGGATAGGAGAAGGGATGAGCGGGATACTCCACATTAACTATGCACAAGTCCTGAGGACAACTGACTGTAGAATGCGGCAAGGCCGCTGTGTCACCTTGCCACTGAAGTTAAGATAGATTAGCTGTTCCCGCTTTGATATACTCTTCAAGGTTAATAACTTGGCACCCCCTTTACTCTCACTGCCTGTGTGCTGACTCCCGTCCACTGACTCTAGCCACTGGAGTGGCCCCCTTCTTGGGCAGACCCTTTGGCAACCCCCCTTGTACTCATGGACACTGTTTTTCCAGAGTTGCTCTGCCTTCACCTTCTCAGTCAGCTTCCACTGGACCTCTAAGTTCAGCCACACTTTGTTTGTCCATTAGGCCGACTGCCTGTGACCACCTTCAAAAGTGGAGACAGCCGTCACCCTCCTTCCGGGACTTGGCTTCCTGCCCAAAGACCCACTGCCACATGTGCTCCTGGCTTTTATACCATATCCCAGGACGCACCTCTCTCTGTGCAAACCCACTGAGACAGTACAAAAGCCTGTGCGCCATTGGCCAGGTTTCCTCCACTGTCCAATGAGCCTCCGCATTGGATACAGTGGGGACACTCCCTCAGCCCACATGAATCGCACATCGAGCACACCCAGCAGGCCTAAATACTGATCAGGCTCCCCTGATAAGCAGATAGAGCAACTACGTTTTACCTGCCTAGCACCTACCTAGGCGGGTGCTACACTAAAAAACATCTTAATGATATCCAGACACTTCAGGGATGTGCACAAAGATAATAGGAGTTCCTTCAGCTTTAATGGTGTTGAGAGAGTATTGCTGGCAACACGTGGACAGGATAAATATGATGTTTTCGTGGAGCTTGCACATGGAGGTTTGCGGAGACTTCCCAGGCTGAGTGCCATGTTTTTGTGGCTGACCAGGCATTACACAGGAGGTAGTAGCTTTGATGCACCCGTTTCAAAAGCAAAACAAAATCCCAAAATTTAGGGTTGTTCCCAGAAAGGTAATAGAGGGTAAATCTTTCAATTGGGACACTAGCTCTGCTGACTTAGGGGGGCCCAAGAGATTCCATTAATTTGCAGGTATTTCCTCACTTCCTGTTTTAGCTATGGGACAGGAGGTAAAGGCAAGTCTCCCAAATGGGGCACAAATGGCAAAAAAAAAAAAAAAACCCACACCACAACAGAGGTTTTAACCCTTCCTTACTCTATCCAAAATGAGGGGGGAAAAAAAAGGGATTTACCTAAAAGTTCCACTTTTAGGGCCAACAAGAGTGATCTGCAACACTTTTTAAAACTGCTTTGGGTCCAATCAGCAATAGGAGTACTGGCTGAATATACATGTTGAGCATGCTTCAAATTACACCTTGACAAAGTCTATGAAGCTTCAGAACAGTTAAACAAGCAAGTAAGTGTGCTGGCATAAAATTGCCAACTGCTTCCTCTGTACCTTAAAGTAAATCCAAAGACAGATAGTCTGTCTATGTCACATTGTGGAGGTTTGCTTACATGAAAGACACAACAGAAAATGAAAAAGGTGACCTCTCCAAGGTAAAGGAAATCCAATCTTAGACAAGTGTCCCCATTGGAAGAATTTCCCTCAACTTTTTCTACTGACAAACCCAAAATTTCAGATTTTTCCTCTCTTAGGTAATGGTACCCTGAATAAATAAAGGCTGTAAATCTCCCCCGCAGAAAAAGACAACAATACAAATCTGCCAGCTGTTCTACCTGTACTTGTGTGAAAACGAAAACATTACTAATAACACATCCAAAAAGTCTTGAGGCTTGAGAAAAAAAAAAAAAAAATAAAAAAAAATCAAGAGCAACACTCAAGAGCAACTGCATGACCAAAGCACTGCTGCCTAAAGGATCGTCTGAAGCTAGCATCCTCTGATGCCACCACATCCACATAGTAAAACGTAGAAAAAGTATAAACTGAAGACCAGGTAGAAGTATGGAGAGAGAGAGAGAGAGAGAGAGAGAGAGAGAGAGAGAGAGAGAGAGAGAGAGAGAGAGAGATCCCAAGGGAGTAAAAACAGGGAAAACAAAGCGAGTGACAGCATTTACAAAAAAGGTATGAACAAAGGAGTGAGAAAACACTCACTCCAGGTTTGAAACCTGCCCTTTAATGTTGCCCCGTGCTATGTTCTGATTAATGTCCAACTGAAGAAAAACGCCCAAGCAACGCAGAAGCACCAAGGGTTAAGCCTAAGAGAAATGCACCACTTGAAGTAAGCCTTCCAATATCCTCTTGTAGGAGACCTCACTGTATCAGCACCTGTAAAGCAGGATGCACAACCAGTCCTTGAGACAGAAGATCTAGTTGAAATGGGAGTGCACATGGTGCATCTGTGACTAGATGGACAGTGTCAGCTGGGGCCTTCGCTCTCCAGGAGTAGAAGAGAAGCTCTGGAAGGCAGGAAGACACAGATACATGTAAACATAGTTCCTCTCTGTGAATAGAGTTGCACAGGTGATTCCCACCTCTCAATCCCCACCAAACATGTGGGCCGAGTTTCTCCTTCTCCTGTGAAGTTTCCAGCAGAATACCCATTGCCACCATTAGAAATGATGGGGCCGGGGCCTCATAAGACAATGCACTGAGGTCCCTTCAGGCAGCCATAAGTCCCAAATTAGCAGAGGAGCCCAGTATGAGAAGGTTTCCTGTAACTTCCTATCGGCAGCCCTGGAACTACACATCATCAGAGCCCAACTTCTTTTTACTGTGCAAATGTAAAAAATAATTCTTTGACATATTTCAGCTTTGATACTAAACCTTTACCAAAAACTCTTTATTTTGATTAGAGTAGGGAAGGGTAACTATGTGTTATAATCTTACTGTGTGTTACAATTTTACAATTTCTGTCCGAGAGGTATCAAAACAGGGAGTGCAGACACATGAACCTCAACAGACACTAAACACAATAACATATATTTAGCAGGCTTAGAAGAGTTAAGACAATTTTACATTGGGGTGAGCAGCACAGTGGCTTAGTGGTTAGTGTTTATGACTTGCAGCACTAGGAAACCATCTGCAAGGAGATTTCATGTTCTCCCTGAGCTTGTGCGGGTTTCCTCTGCGTATTCCAACTTCCTCCTACTACACTCCAAAGATTTGCTGGCAGATTAAGCATTCTGCATACTGGTACCAAGCCCATGTAAACTGGGAGAGTTGAGGAAAAACCTGGTAACCTACCTTGTAAAGAAAATCTGTCAAGAGAATTCTAAAGAAAAGGCTCTGTTTTGACAGGCATTTTTTGAAAACACCTGTTTCCAGAGGTTTCTCTATAATATATGGTGCACAAAGAATACCTTGCTCATCTATATAGTAAGAGAATGTCCTATGCAAACAGGTTATCATTTTTGTGCCCTGCTCTGTTCTGCTTTACAGGAGTGACAGCGACCTTAGAACTTCTAGGTTTTAACTTCTGACAGGCTCCCTACTGCAGAGATTTACCTTCCATTACTGCCCAGGTTTTGGGTATCAGACAGAACAAAGAAAGTGAAAATGTCTCCAAAAGGGGAAACAGCAGTAAAAGTTTGAAATAAGCTCTAAGTTAAAAGAAAAAATAGAAACGAAAACTGGCCTTAAATTAAGCTTTCATCAGTTTCCTGCAGAAGATATACTTAAATTGAATATTATTGATTTTCTCAGTGACAACTACTTGCTGTCTGGGTGGCTCTTTCCTGAGGGCGGGAGGGTGTTTTAAAATGTCCTCCCACTCCTGTCACTAATGTACGCGATGTGATTGCTGTGTCCCTTGGATACAAATCACAGATCAGGAAACAGGCCAGTGAAATTTGCCCTGTGTCATGTGATCGTTGTGACCAATCATAGCCACCACAAATGTAAACAAAGGCTGTACGTTGCAGCTCCCGCTCTGCTTCCTCAACTGTGAGAGGAAACAGAGCATTTCCAATTGGGAGAATCAGTGAGAGTTTTTACAAAGTCACCAGAGCCACCTACAGTGATTGCTGCCACACTTGTGTCAGGGATGCCAAATCAGTGCAGCCAGCAACTGTGCGTCTCATCGCCACCAGACCCATGTAAGCCAACAACAGTGTTCCTGATTGCTGCCACACCATTGTAGGTGTCAACAAACTAGTGTGAACCAGCAGCAGTGCTCCCAATAGCTGCCACACCAGTTCTAGGGTCGCCAGACAAGTTCAGCCAGAAACAGTATAAGAATACTGTTCACAACAACGCCAGTCACATTGTCACCAGACCCATGTAAGCCAACAGTGTTCCTGATTGCTGCCACACCATTGTAGGGGTCACCAAACTAGTGTGAACCAGCAGCAGTGTTCCCAATAGCTGCCACACCAGTTCTAGGGTTGCCAGACAAGTGCAGCCAGAAACAGTATAAGAATACTGTTCACAACAACGCCAGTCACACTGTCACCAGACCAGTGTAAGCCAGCAACAGTGGCCTGACTGCTAGCCACACCAGTGCTAGTGTAAGCTGGCACCAGTGTAGTCACACCAGAGCCATTGTTAGAAGAGCCAGTCAAGCGAGCAACATTGTCCTGATCACTAGCCAAACCACTGACAGTGTCAGCAGAGCCAGTCAAGCCAGCAACAGTATTTTAGTGATTGCCACAGCAGTACACTGTCTACAGAGCAGTGTATACAAAAACAGTAACCTGATCGCCAGCCAACACCAGTATTCTGAATGCCAACCAGCTTATCAAGTACAGCCAATGAGAAACATGTACATTAAAAAGTACACAAGTGAGGAGGCCCTTTAAATTCTGAGTATGATTGAATCAAAATCTGACTGGGTTTTTCCCCCCGCTACGACCATCAGAGTACAAGCCTTTGGAAGTAGCGGTTGAATAACAGCCACCTCTGTTTCAGAGGATGAAATGGTCCCTGCTAAAAGAGAGTCAGATATACTGAACAACCTACTAAACTGCAGCAGGCAAGTACCAACAGTGTGGTACATCCTGGTGAAATGGCAAGCTCCAGTAGTGCAGTACATATGGTGAAGTGTTAAAACATCAGCAATGAAGAGTTAGGGCCCATACTAGTGTCCCAGAGGCACTTTCAAATCCTTTGTGGTCACCTTCTACTTCAGCAGTGCATGTCATTCCCCCAATTTACAGAACAGCCAGGCATTCAGGTGGAAACAGAAAAATAGCACCTGTTCAGTTCTTTTGTTTTTCACCTGGTGATCTAGCCAGCAATGCACCTCATGTTTAGGGTGCCTACACTCTGGATAAAGGAGCAACAGGGACACCTTTGGACAGCATTGTCAGTCTGGGGGCAGGGGAGTGTTAGATGTATTAGCAGATTTTAATACACTAACAAATTGAAGATAAACGCCAGCTAAGACTTTAAAGCAGTTACAGCAAAAAAATTATTTTTCTTCTTGGGATATAGTTTAAATATAATAAAAGCTGTGCATTGTCAGTATTAAATGTTTTGTCCCAACAGTGTAATGTCTCTATCTGCAGGACAGCTTGTTCTGTTGAAAAATGACAGACTTACTGGAAGATCACCAGGTGAAAATAAAATAAAAAAAAAAAAAAAAATAATAATTACATTGCATCTAAGAATTGGTAAGCTGCAATATAATAAAATATTTGCTTTTGGGTTTAATACCACACACCAAATTCACCATATGCCATTATATTCTTCAGTTATGACAAGAACACACTATAAAAAGAACTATGAGAACAAATAAATTCTTGATGCCCTCCCTGAAGTCATATATGATAAGCTCCACAAAATTAGGCCACTTATTAATTTGTTTTACTCCCAAATTTTCTGAAATTTATACTCCTCACAAAAATATCTGCATTGGTGTGTCCCTCGCACATTTCAAAGGCTGTCTAACCTTAAAACAGTATCTCACCAGTTAACGTTACAGATATGTAATAAAGTTGTATAAAGTTAGAGGGCCAAAAAGGGGACACACACATATGACTCCTCGGTTTATAAAGGGAGAGATACAGTAGCTATCTGGAGCCCACTGGATGCCCACCTTGTATGGGTAGCAGTGGAAAAATAGTGTTGGACCTTATGTCCCCCTTATTCCATCAGGGATACCACCTCTAGGTGGAAAATTTCTATTCCAGCTCAACACCTTTCGGACACCTGTTTCTGCAGCAAACTGTAGTTTGTGGTGCAATGTGAACAAAATGCAAGGGCTTTTTGCAAACAGTGATCACCACATAACTGTGATAAGACAACAACTTTGCGCAATGAGGAACTTTTGGCAATAAAACAGAAGGATAAGCAGGGTGTCTATGTCCTTTCTTCCATCCACCAAGACACCCATCACAGTCAGAGGTCAGGCTTGGAGGCCAGTAGCTATAGCAGTAGAGAGACTCCCATCGACCATCTGGATAAATGCAGCAGCAGGCAACCCTGGCAGATGACACTGGCTTCCCTGAGCTGTGGAGTCTAAGCACTAACTGGTGTTCATTAGAGCCCCTGATGGTGAAGAGGGATTTTGCTGCAGGTTAGTACCAGGTCGCAGTCCTCAGGATCACCCCACCAGGATATGAGCAAGCTGGGGTCCAATACCAGATAAAGCAGGTAATGATCAAGCAGAAGTGTAGTCAGTTAACAAACCAAAGGTCGGTAACAAGTGGTTGGAGGTTGGGACTAAACAGAAGCATAGTTGAGGATCAAGCCATAAGTCAGTAACAATTGGTAGTGCACATATGGACAGCAGCAGACAGGACAAGATCGAGATATTGTCTGGAGAGAGCAATAAAATACATAAAGGGAATCAACTCGGTAAAGGAGGAGAGCATATTTAAAAGAAGAAAAACTACCACAAGAGGGCACAGTTTTAAATTAGAGGGGCAAAGGTTTAAAAGTAATATGAGGAAGTATTACTTTACTGAGAGAGTAGTGGATGCATGGAATAACCTTCCTGCAGAAGTGGTAGCTGCAAATACAGTGAAGGAGTTTAAGCATGCATGGGATAGGCATAAGGCTATCCTTCATATAAGATAGGGCCAGGGACTATTCATAGGATTCATATATATTGGGCAGACTAGATGGGCCAAATGGTTCTTATCTGCGACACATTCTATGTTTCTATAAAATCTGGCAAACAGGAATGCAAAGGCATGGTTAAAATAGAAGGTTATGGGAGGAGCAAATGGTCCAAAGTTCAAGAGAAATTAGGTTCAAAGCAAAATTTAAAGAATTGTCTAGGGAGTAGTTTAGAATCCCAGGTGGCTTAGCAAGCAGAGACAGTTGCCAAACATGGCAAAGGTTTCAGGTCCAGACCCATGTCCTGACAGTACTCTCCTTCTCTCAGGATCTTCCCTGGATGTCATAGAGCCAGGTTTGTGAGAGAACCTCTAATAGAATTCTCTTGTTAATCTAGGGGCATGAACATTCTCCCCAAGTTGATATATATATATATATATATATATATATATATATATATATATATATATATATATATTGATAGCCGTGCTAATTAATATCAAATACATAAACTTAGAATATATAAAAAGTTCATTAGTGCAACATAAAAGTGACTGTGATAATATCTCTGTGATTTCAAAATCAAATTCGGTGCTGTGCGCACTAATCCACACCTCTGTGACAATATTCACCACGGACAAATATGTTCACTCACCAGAGCTCCTCCAACATAGTGTTACCCACCCCTCAAAGGGATATTGCATCCACTATATTACTCAATGTATCCTTAATCTCTTTAAACCATCCAGGAATTTATATTTATTATATATACAAACCCAAATCCAAAAAAGTTGGGACACCGTACAAATTGTGAGTAAAAAAGGAATGGACTAATTTACAAATATCATAATCTTATATTTTATTCACAATATAATATAGATAACATATCAAATGTTGAAAGTGAGACATTTTGAAATGTCATGCCAAATATTGGCTCATTTTGGATTTCATGAGAGCTACATATTCCAAAAAAGTTGGGACTGGTAGCAATAAGAGGCCGGAAAAAAGTTAAAATGTACATATAAGGAACAGCTGAGGACCAATTTGCAACTTATTAGGTCAATTGGCAACATGATTGGGTATAAAAAGAGCCTCTCAGAGTGGCAGTGTTTCTCAGAATTTAAGATGGGCAGAGGATCACTAATTCCCGCAATGCTGCGGCGAAAAATAGTGGAGCAATATCAGAAAGGAGTTTCTCAGAGAAAAATTTGAAAGAGTTTGGAGTTATCATCATCTACAGTGCATAATATCCAAGGATTTATAGAATCTGGAACAATTTATGTGCGTAAGGGTCAAGTGAGTGTGCGTAAGGGTCAAGCTTTAGTGATGTTGACCATTATAAATGAAAAAATAAATGAGTGAACCCTCATCCAAAAATGACGAATCTTAGGGGCATGACCACCACACATGTAAAAGGTGTGCCTATCTAGCCACAGCCTCTGAAACAGGCAGAGGAGGTGCCTGGATACATTTTTGACAGATGCTCTGGCACTAAGTACCTTCTGGCGTGGACTTTTTAGCCAGCTTTAATTAAGGCAACATTAAGAATACCTTTATGAATTTGTGTGCTCCATTTATGCCAGTCCTCTACCTTAGGAGCTATTGACAGATACCTTTCCCATGCCAACTGGTAAGATAATCTAGCAGTAGAGTTGATAAATAATTTGTAAAGCATGGAGATTGTCATGGACTTGCAATAAGGTGGGCAAGCTTACCTGTCCCTTCATGTCTGTATTAGAGGTCAGACTGCATTTCTGGTTCCTTTTTATCACCTCTACTTCCTGTTCCTGCCCCGCCCAGGTCATCACAGGAAGTCTATATTAACCAGTGCACTGCAGGTCTGCTTTGCTGTTCAACAGTGTTAGTTTCCTGTTTCCTGTTTGCCGTGTGCTTGATCTACTTTTCTGTGTACCGACTTTGGCTTGTCTCTGACTATTCCTGTTTGCCTGTTACCCTGACCTTTGGCCTGTCCCTTGACAACCCTTGTCTGCCTGTTACCCCGACCTCGGCTTACCCATCACCATTCCATGTGTCCTGAGTGGCTGCTTCCCTTCTCTCCCTACGGAGCATGACCTGGGGGACCCCAGGGACCGTGACCTGGGCCCAGCTGCAGCCAAGTCCATCCTCACCACTAGAGGCTCTGGTGAACACCTGCTGGGTCTTAGACTCCGCGCCGTGGGGAATCTTGGGCTCACGTTCTGGTCCATCCGCAGCATTCTGCTATCGGGTTCGCTACCTTGCGCTGCTCCCTTGCCTCCATCAGGGTGCAGTTGTCACCTGGCCACAGGTGACCTGACAGAGATGCCCCCTTAGCAGAGCAGCATCCTACATGCACCTGTTTTTGAACACAGTTTGAACTGCTAAGTCAGAGCTTTCCTTCTGGAGAGATTAAAAAAAGTAATATATTTGTTGCAAATGGAAGCTCTCCACCGGGGGGGAAACTTCAGGCTTCCCAAGAAATATAAGACTGGGTGGGGGGATGCATATGCCTCTGTGGTCAAAACAGTCCCCTATAGAGTACAATCCTTTATTCAACCACCAGTCAAACCTATCAGGTTGCACGCCTGGTGGAAACGGGGTTGCCAAAAAGAGGAGCTACCAGGGTATGTGCAGAATGCAGAGGCCATCTCCTACAGCACGTGTCCCACACATGTAATGAGTGGGAGAGCATAAGGAACAGTGTGGCTTTACGATGTTTTTCGAGGAAATCCAAAGAACAAGATCTTTTGTGAGTGCAAAGCACGCCTGGGCCTCTATTGTAACCCAATCTGGTCGATAGTGTCGGCTATGAAGTTGGCATAATTGAACAAGCTGTCCAGCCACATATTTCCTAAATTCAAGTACACCTAGGCTGCTTGAATCCTTAGGAGCATACATCATAGCCCATGCTACTCTGGGACCTTTGGTTACCCAAATAAAGTGAAGGTGTCAGGGCACCAATAGCAGGAGGGCTCTAGGACCCAGCATCCATCAGAACAGGAGAAGGGCTCTAGGACCCAGCTTCTCCGTCAGCCCCTCACCTGGGCCATTATAAGGGAGCCAGCCAGTCTCCAAGTGCTGTTTGATCTTCAGCTTCAACCAACGTCTCCATGTTTCCTGTTTCCTGTGATTCCTGGTTCCTGATCCGGCTTGTTACACCTCTGATTCCGGCTCGCTTCCTGACTTTGACCTCGGCTTGTTTAACAGATCTCCTCTGCCTGCTACCTGTCCAGACCTTGGCTACCACTTGACCTTGTATTATCTGCTACCCACCTGGCACGAACCTTGTCTTGAATCATCTACCCTGCGATCCTAAGTACCTGCTTCATCTCACAGGTGCCACCTGCATGCAGTAACCCTGCAGCACACCAGTGGTATCCCTGAACCCTTTCTGCAAGCAACTCTGCAGGCAACCTGTGCGACTTTGGGCCTAACTGCTCCTGTCTCACCTCCAGGGGAGTTTGGAACTTAGCTGCAAGGGAAGCCCTCCCATTGGCCTCCAGCACTTGATACCCGATGGAAGAATTTTTGATTAAAATTCTCGCATGGCATAAACAGGGACCTGGATAGGCAAAGTACAAAAAAAATATAGTAACCTAGGTAGGACTATCATTTCCACTGAGGCAATTCTACCCATCCATGACAAATTCATGTCACACCATGCCTGCTAATAGCTTAGCAAACAAAGTTGGATAATTAGCCTTATAAAGAGAAGAGATGTTGGGGGACAGTCAGATTCCTGAAAAGGAAAAGGGATGTCTGCTGCCACTGAAAAGAAGAAAATGGGGGCTGAATACTCTGTAAAGTTGAGGTTGGCAAACTGATATTCAACGCCTCTGATTTAGCGCAGTTTACTAAGAGCCCCGAGATTTTCCAAAACGATTCAGAAGAAACAATGGGTTTGCTAGAGTGGTGTGAAAGTAGGTGATGAACAGCATCAGGTTATCTGTGAATAAAGCACACTTATAGCTCTTCCCCCCCCTCTCTATCCCTAAAATGTCTGGGTTTTGATGGATTGATATTGCGAGGGTTTTGATGGCTATGACAAACAATATAGGAGAGAACGGGCATCCCTGACGAGTGCCCGATGAGATGGGTATCGGACCGATCTATGGCCACGCATAACTATCTGGGCTGTGGGTGAGCTATATAATGAATGCAGCAAGGCCAAGAACTTGGGACCAAAGTTCCATCTCGACAACACCTAGAAAAGGAAGGGCCACGAGAAGGAGTCAAAAGCTTTGCGGATGTCAAGGGATAGCAGCATCCCTGTCCTATTCGCTCTGCCGTCCCAGGAGGAGTGAAGTATAGATATGAGGTCAATTGCTCTAAAGACCTGGTTGGCTGCCTGTCTACGCAGCAGAAAGCCCACCTGGTCAGAGTGTAAATGGCTAGCTAAAAACGTTGATAGAATTTTGGTAAATAATTTCAGGTCAGTGTTAATTACGGATATGGGACGGTAGTTAGCTATGTCACTGTGGTCTTTATGGGGTTTAGGAGTGAGGGTAATAAATGCTCTGTTAGACTCTGTGTCTATTGGATGACCCAGTTGAATAGCTTTAAAGAATTGTGTTAGGGTAGAGCCAATAAAGGAGCAAATTTTTTGTAGTATAGGGTTGTAAACCCATCTGGGCCCAATGCTTTGCTTAGAGGGGCCTGTTTAATGGCCACCGGTACCTCCTCCACCGTGATTTCCTTTTTTAAAAGGTCTCTATGTTCGCCTGCTAGGGTTGGGATGGGAAGCTGGTCGAAAAAATCATCAAACTTCAGCTGACCAGTAACATTCCTATCGTCATATACGATTTCGTAATCGGTTTGAAATGTTTGTGTCATGGTCTTACCTTCTTGCTGTTCTCCTTCGTTTGACATGTGCTGGCGGCCATCTTGGTTTCTGGGTTTCTTGTAGCCTCCCACCCTGCGGCTCCTCCTTCCCACTGGGAGGAGCTGGATGCCTAGCTCATATATATAGGAGGTCTGTGGCTTCAGTTCCTTGCTTGGTCCTCCTGTGTTCACATGCTTCTAAGACTGCTGCTGCTTCTGGTCCCTGATCCTGGCTTCGTCTGACTACCCTGCTGGTTCCTGATCCTGGCTTCGTCTGACTACCCTGCTGGTTCCTGATCCTGGCTTCGTTTGACTACCCTGCTTGTTCCTGATCCTGGCTTCGTCTGACTACCCTCCTGGTTCCTGACCTCTGGCTTCGCAAGGACTCAGCCTCGGTTTCGCCATCCGTTTGGACTTTTGCTTTACAGCTTGATTTTCAATAAAGCCTTCTTATTTTCACTTATCTGTTGTTGTACGTCTGGTTCATGGTTCCGTGACATTAGGACCAAGCCATGAATTCTGACGGTACAGGGCCATCCTCGCTACCCACGCTGGTTGCCAGACTTGATCAGCAGGATCACCTGTTGGGTCGGTTCGCCGTGGCATTGCAAACCCTGCTTGAACGCACGGCTCATTTCGCTCCCGTTGCCGATGGGTCGGTTGTCGCTCCTGGGCCCGCTCCTACTGCCGCTCCGGTTGTTGCGCCAGAGTCTACCCCGACACCGGTTGTTGCGCCTGCGGTGTTTCAGGGTATGACCGGTTCTGCCCCCCTTCCACAGCGCTTTGGGGGAGAGCCAACTTAGTGCCGAGGTTTCCTTAACCAGGTGGGCATTTATTTCGAGTTGCTGCCACATGCCTTTCCTACTGAGAGATCAAAGGTGGGCTTCTTAATTTCGCTGCTCTCAGACAAGGCCTTGGCCTGGGCCAGCTCTTTATGGGAGAACAACAATCCGGTGGTTGCCGAGTTTTCCGGTTTTGTTGCTTCTCTTCGGAGGGTATTCGATGTGCCGGCTCGTGCTGCCTCTGCTGCGAAGCTCCTTATGTCCATCAGACAGGGTTCACGATCCGTAGCTGAATACGCCATTGAGTTTCGTACCCTGGCAGCAGAGGTGGGCTGGAATAATGAGGCTCTGGTCGCTGCTTTCTCTCATGGTCTCTCGGATGCCTTGAAGGATGAGGTTGCAGCTAAGGACCTACCAGTGGAGCTCGAGTCTCTTATTTCTTTCCTGATTTTGATTGAAACCAGACTCAGGGAGAGACCTTCCTTTAAGGAGAGTCTGCGGAGGCCTTCTAACAGATTGGCGCCTACCTTTGCTGTCCCACCCGTGCCTCCCTCTCCTCCCACGCCTCCTGGGGATGACTTGGCTGGGGGTGAACCCATGCAGCTGGGCTTTGCTCGCCTGTCCGAGGGGGAGAGGGTACTCCGAAGACGCGAGGGTCGATGCATGTACTGTGGTCTCGGTGGGCATTTTCGGTTGGCATGTCCGAACCGTCCGGGAAACGCTCGCACCTGAGATCCTGTCGGGGGCAGATCTTGGGTGGAGTCTCCTCGTCCCCGGTTTCCCGTGTTGACAAACCACTGATCACTGTTGTCCTCTCCTGGGTCGGGGGCTCAGTGACGACCCAGGCGTTGGTGGACTCTGGTGCTGGTGGTTTGTTCATTGATAGTGTGTTCGCTGCCGCCAATTCCATTCCTCTGCAGGCCCGAGGTTCTCCACTGGCTCTTGAGGCGATAGACGGCAGACCCCTTCTGCCGCCACACGTGACTCATGAGACCCTTCCTGTGGGGATAGCCATTGGTGCCGTTCACAGAGAGTCGGTCTGCTTCCAGGTTATTTCGTCTCCACACTACTCGGTGGTCTTGGGGTACCCCTGGCTCCAGAAGCATAATCCGACTTTCGATTGGAGATCGGCCGAGATCCTCTCGTGGTCACCGCAGTGTGGGGCTAGTTGCATCCATGGGCCTGTCAAGTTGCTGTGTACTTCCTCGGACTCTCTGTTACCTCCTGAATACGAGGAGTACCGGGATGTATTCGATAAGGTGCGCGCGGTTGCCCTACCTCCGCACCGCCCATACGATTGTGCCATCGAGTTACAACCTGGCGCCGTTCCTCCTCGTGGCAAGGTCTATCCACTGTCGGTAGCGGAGAATGAGGCCATGGAGGAGTACGTGAAGGAGGCGCTTTCACGCGGACACATTCGCAAATCCTCGTCCCCGGCTGGGGCTGGATTTTTCTTTGTGAAAAAGAAGGGCGGTGAGTTGAGGCCTTGCATCGATTACAGGGGTCTCAATCGCATCACGATCAAGAACGCTTACCCGATACCCTTGATTTCCGAGCTGTTCGATCGCCTTAAAGGGGCCACGGTCTTTACCAAACTCGACCTGAGGGCGGCATATAACCTTGTAAGGATCAAGGCGGGCGATGAGTGGAAGACCGCGTTTAACACCAGGACCGGTCATTATGAATCCTTGGTTATGCCCTTTGGGTTGTGCAATGCGCCCGCAGTCTTTCAGAAATTCATTAACGATGTTTTCCGTGACCTGTTGCAGCAGTGTGTGGTGGTCTATTTGGATGACATCTTGGTATATTCTGAATCCATGGAGACCCACATTCTGGATGTCAGACGAGTGTTGCAACGGTTACGAGAGAACAAGCTGTTCGGTAAGCTTGAGAAATGCGAATTTCACCGATCCCAGGTAACCTTCTTAGGTTACATCATTTCCGCTGAGGGGTTCTCCATGGATCCTGAGAAGGTTTCGGCTGTCTTACAGTGGCCCCAGCCCAGTGGTCTTCGCTCCCTGCAGCGCTTTTTGGGCTTCGCCAATTATTATCGGAAGTTCATCAGGGACTTTTCCATGCTAGCCAAGCCTCTCACGGATCTGACCAGGAAGGGCAGTAATTCCCAGGTCTGGCCGCTCTAGGCCATCCGATCTTTTGAGGCTCTAAAGTCCGCCTTTGTGTCGGCCCCGATTTTGTCGCATCCCAACCCTGGGTTGCCCTTTGTCCTCGAGGTGGATGCGTCTGAGACGGGAGTAGGCGCCCTTCTGTCTCAGCGTAGAACACCAGAGGGTCCTCTGCTTCCTTGTGGGTTTTACTCCCGGAAACTGTCCTCTGCGGAGTGCAACTATCAGATTGGTGACAGGGAGTTATTGGCCATCGTGCAGGCCCTTAAAGAATGGAGGCACTTGCTCGAGGGTTCGGTGGTTCCGGTCCTCATCCTGACGGACCACAAGAATCTGACCTACCTTTCTGAGGCCAAGAGATTGACTCCACGTCAGGCCAGATGGGCTCTGTTCTTGTCACATTTTAATTACGTGGTCTCCTACCTACCCGGTTCCAAAAACATCAGGGCGGATGCCTTATCACGGCAGTATTGCGACCTGTCCAGGGAGGAGTCGATTCCGACTTCGGTCATACCTCCGAATCAGATCCTGGCCGCCATTCGCACCAGCCTGACCTCTCCCCTGGGTGAGCAGATTTTGGCGGCTCAATCTGGTGCTCCCTCTGAGAGACCCAACGGCAGATGTTTTGTGCCTGAGGAGTTGCGCACTCGGTTGTTGCGAACCTACCATAACTCCAAGACCGCGGGGCATCCTGGAAAGAATCAGCTGTCCTGGGCTGTTTCACGTCTGTTCTGGTGGCCTTCCCTACGTTCCGACATCGCCGCATATGTAGCGGCATGCTCCGTTTGTGCCCAGAGTAAGTCCCCTCGGCACCTTCCGTTGGGCCTTCTGCAACCCATAGCCACCAGGGAGCGCCCATGGTCACACCTGGGGATGGATTTCATTGTGGACCTCCCTGCATCCCGAGGCCATACGGTCATTCTCATGATTGTGGATCGATTTTCCAAAATGTGCCACTGTGTTCCTCTCAAGAGGTTACCCTCTGCACAGGAGTTGGCCACGATTTTTGCCAGGGAGGTCTTCCGGTTGCACGGTTTGCCCAAGGAGATTGTGTCGGATCGGGGGAGTCAGTTTGTGTCCAGGTTCTGGCGCGCCTTTTGCTCCCAGTTGGGGATTCATCTTTCCTTCTCCTCGGCCTACCACCCTCAGTCCAATGGGGCCGCAGAACGATCCAATCAGGCCTTGGAACAATTCCTTCGTTGCTATGTCTCCGATCACCAAGACAATTGGGTTGACCTCCTGCCTTGGGCTGAGTTTGCCAGGAACACGGCAGTGAACTCTTCCTCTGGGACGTCTCCCTTCATGGCCAATTATGGGTTCCAACCTGCCGTGTTACCGGAGGTATTCTCTCCCCAGGATATTCCGGCTGTGGAGGATCATCTTTCTGTCCTACGTGCTTCTTGGGTACAGATCCAGAAGTCCCTTGAGGTCTCTGCGCAGCGCCAGAGACTCCAGGCTGATCGCAGACGAGCCCCTGCTCCTTCCTACCAGGCCGGAGACCGTGTATGGTTGTCCACCCGCAACCTCAACCTTCGAGTGCCCACTCCCAAGCTGGCGCCTCGCTTTGTTGGTCCCTTCCGAGTGCTTCGCAGGGTAAACCCGGTAGCCTATGCCCTTGCGCTTCCTCCTGGCATGCGGATCTCCAACGTGTTTCATGTCTCCCTGTTGAAGCCACTGGTGTGTAATCGTTTCACTTCCTCGGTTCCTCGGCCCCGTCCGGTCCAAGTGGGCAATCGTGAGGAGTATGAGGTGAGCAATATCCTGGACTCACGCCTGGTCCACGGTCGGGTGCAGTTTTTGGTTCATTGGCGTGGTTATGGTCCAGAGGAGCGTTCCTGGGTTCCCTCCGCAGATGTCCATGCTCCTGCCTTGCTCCGAGCCTTCCACGCACGCTTCCCTCAGAAACCGTTCTTTACTCCGCGGAGGAGGGGCCCTTGAGGGGGAGGTACTGTCATGGTCTTACCTTCTTGCTGTTCTCCTTCGTTTGACATGTGCTGGTGGCCATCTTGGTTTCTGGGTTTCTTGTAGCCTCCCACCCTGCGGCTCCTCCTTCCCACTGGGAGGAGCTGGATGCCTAGCTCATATATATATATAGGAGGTCTGTGGCTTCAGTTCCTTGCTTGGTCCTCCTGTGTTCACATGCTTCTAAGACTGCTGCTGCTTCTGGTCCCTGATCCTGGCTTCGTCTGACTACCCTGCTGGTTCCTGATCCTGGCTTCGTCTGACTACCCTGCTGGTTCCTGATCCTGGCTTCGTCTGACTACCCTGCTGGTTCCTGATCCTGGCTTCGTCTGACTACCCTCCTGGTTCCTGACCTCTGGCTTCGCAAGGACTCTGCCTCGGTTTCGCCATCCGTTTGGACTTTTGCTTTACAGCTTGATTTTCAATAAAGCCTTCTTATTTTCACTTATCTGTTGTTGTACGTCTGGTTCATGGTTCCGTGACAGTTTGTAAAACCAGTTTAGGGTTTTGAGTGACAGTAGGATATATTCAAGACAGATTGAGATTTCCTTTGATTGCATTTCATAACCACTCACAACCACTATTTTTTTTAACTACTGTATATAAAAAGAAAAAACAAGAAAAAAAGAAAAATTCTTTATATATAAAAAAAAAAAAAGTGTCCCTTACATTCTAGTATAACAAAAAAAAAAAAAAAAAAAATACCAAGACAGTATTAAAGCCCCCAATCCAAAACAAGCCTTCAAATGTTTCCCACTGAAGCCAAGTTCAAGTCTCCTGTTATAAGTGGAAAAAAGTTACCTGGAGAATGAAATTGCATTGCAATGAAATCATATTGTATGCAATGGCTATATGTCATGGTAGACCCAGAATACCTAATTCCCCCCCTAAACTATCTTACAATTATTGGTGGTACGTGGTACCTTAACTCCCCTCTCCCTGCCCCAAAAAGACAGTCTCACAAAACTGATGGTCAGTGGCATTTCCAAAACGATCATAGAGGGTCACCTACATACTTTAAATCAAAAGCCTTCCCTTTTGCTGCAACCTCTCTCTTCTCTAAACAGTTGTCAGGAAGAGCATGCCAATATACAGGATGGCTCCTCCGGATATTTTTTTAGCACTTTATGAACAATATTTTCCGGGATGACTTGGACTTATTCATCATCGTGTACTTAGAGGACATCTTGATACTCTGTGCCAGGGCCGGACTGACCATAGGGCAGACCGGGCATATGCCCGGTGGGCCGACCACCGGGCGCATGTAATTTTGTGTGCCAGTCCCAGAGTGTCCCTCCCTCCGCTTCCCGTTCCGAGCTGGCCACTCCGCGGCCGACCGGCCGGCCGCATTACCGCATATTCTTCTGGCCGGCCGGCCGCCAGCCGGGTATGTCACTGCACTGTGTAGTGTCCCTAGTCCTAGGCAGGCTGGCAGCCGCCGGGCTGCGCTCACTGCAGCCGGCTCCGCAGGCACAGCCATCACCATCCAGCAAGATTAAGCTCAGGATTGGAGGGGGAGGAGCTAGAGGGGGCCCCTTCTGCTTGATCCGGGCCTGGCGGGAACAGTGTGCAGCCGCACCGAAGACACCGGCACCCAAGGCCTGCAACTCTGCAAGGTAAGGAGGAAAGGGTACAACACAAACACTCTACTCACTCTACTCTTTACAAGACCCTCTGCTCTGCCTCATCCCATCCATCCCACCTCAAACCCTCTGCTCTGCCTCATCCCATCCATCCCACCTCAAACCCTCTGCTCTGCCTCATCCCATCCATCCCACCTCCAACCCTCTCCTCTGCCTCATCCCATCCATCCCACCTCCAACCCTCTCCTCTGCCTCATCCCATCCATCCCACCTCCAACCCTCTGCTCTGCCTCATCCCATCCATCCCACCTTCAACCCTCTGCTCTGCCTCATCCCATCCATCCCACCTCCAACCCTCTGCTCTGCCTCATCCCATCCATCCCACCTCCAACCCTCTGCTCTACCTCATCCCATCCATCCCACCGCCATCCCTCTGCTCTGCCTCATCCCATCCATCCCACCGCCATCCCTCTGCTGTGCCTCATCCCATCCATCCCACCGCCATCCCTCTGCTGTGCCTCATCCCATCCATCCCACCGCCATCCCTCTGCTCTGCCTCATCCTATCCATCCCACCGCCATCCCTCTGCTCTGCCTCATCCCATCCATCCCACCGCCATCCCTCTGCCTCATCCCATCCCTCCCACTGCCATTCCTCTGCCTGATCCCATCCCTCCCATGGTCATCCCTCTGTCTGATCTTCACCCCTCCCATGAGGCAGTGGTGATGGGGGGATAGGGATAAAATCAGTAGAGGTGGGGATAGGGATGACATCAGTGGCAATGGTGGTGAGGATAGGGATGACATCAGTGGCAATGGTGGTGAGGATAGGGATGACATCAGTGGCAATGGTGGTGAGGATAGGGATGACATCAGTGGCAGTGAACATTGTCATTCCTATCCCCACCACCACTGCCACTGATGTCATCCTTATCCCCACCACCACTGCCACTGATGTCATCCTTATCCCCACCACCACTGCAACTGATGTTATCCCTATCCTTACCACTACTCCCACTGATGTCATCCTAATCCCCACCACCACTGCCACTGATGTCATCCTTATCCCCACCACCACTGCCACTGATGTTATCCCTATCCTTAACACTACTCCCACTGATGTCAACCCTATCCTCAACACTGATGTTATCTCTATCCCAACCACCACTGATGTCATCCCTATCCCCACCAATGCCACTGATGTCATCGCAATCCCCACTGCCACTGATGTCATTCCTATTCCCACTGCCACTTATGTAACCCCTATCCCCACCGCCAATGATGTCACCCCTATCCCCACTGCCACTGATGTCATTCCTATTCCCACCGCCACTGATGTCACCCCTATCCCCACTGCCACTGATGTCATTCCTATTCCCACTGCCACTGATGTAACGCCTATCCCCACCACCACTGCCACTGATGTCACCCCTATCCCCACTGCCACTGATGTCATTCCTATTCCCACTGCCACTGATGTCACCCCTATCCCCACCACCAATGTCACCCCTATCCTCACCACCACTGCCACCCCTATCCCCACCACCACTGCCACTGATGTAACCCCTATCCCCACCACTGCCACTGATGTCATCCCAATCCCCACTGCCACTTATGTCATTCCTATTCCCACTGCCACTGATGTCATTCCTATTCCTACTGCCACTGATGTCACCCCTATCCCCACCACCAATGTCACCCCTATCCTCACCACCACTGCCACTCATGTCACCCCTATCCCCACCACCAATGTCACCTCTATCCTCACCACCACTGCCACTGATGTAACCCCTATCCCCACCACTGCCACTGATGTCATCCCAATCCCCACTGCCACTAATGTCATCCCAATCCCCACTGCCACTGATGTCATTCCTATTCCCACTGCCACTGGTGTCATTCCTATTCCCACTGTCACTGATGTAACCCCTATCCCCACCACCACTGCCACTGATGTAACCCCTATCCCCACCACCACTGCCACTGATGTCACCCCTATCCCCACCACCACTGCCACTGATGTCACCCCTATCCCCACTACCACTGCTACTGATGTCATCCCTATCCCACCACCACCATACGAAACTACATACAAATTTTGGGGGCGCCTGTGAACAAAAACCTTGATTTTACTACACGTGTAATATATCACCCTGCACACTGGAATGAGAGCAATAATTATAGGATCCTTATTCATGGTTAACTCTGAACTGATGACCTCTATGATCTTTAATAGCTTTGCCTATGGAAAATATAGGGTACTGAAATGTGTTGCTATTTTCGGGCATGCATAGTCTTAAGGTTTGACATGTTGGGTATTTATTTACTTGACACAAACTCATCTTTTATATTTTACCCATAAATTGGGTAATATATTTTTAATGTACCCTAAAATTACCTGTTATCTCTTAGCCTGGGTTCACACTAAATGCAGACTTCATCTAAATAGCAACCCGTCCATGCAAACAGATTGTGGAGTGTATGTTAGGTTAATGACACCCCGCAATCAGTTTCCAAAACGCAGTGCGATTTGCAGAATCGGATCGCATGGGTGTGCATGCTAAATATAACTAAAAAACATAGAGAAACCGGTAGTTGTTCATTATTGGTCATTTTGTTAAAAAAAAAAATGGGATGCTCAGCCTAAAATGCCCGGGCCTATTTTTTGTCCCAGTCCGGGCCTGCTCTGTGCTACCTTGGAGGTCCAGCGGGACATGTCAGGAGTGTTCTGGCCCAGCTCAGACAGCATGGGTTGACTCAGACAAGAAAGGAGTATAACGATTTGTGGGGTTTGCAAACATTTACCAAAAATTCATAAAAGATATCCTCTGCGATCATTTCCCCCATTACTCAACTTACCAAACAATGTAACTGCTTTCATTGGATTTCTAATGGCGCAGCCCGCAATTGAAACCCTAAAAATCGACTCTTTACTTCTGCACCTGTTCTTCAGCACTCATACCCTGCTCTACCGTACATCCTAGAGGTAAACATGTCAGAGACAGCAGTAGGGGCAGTACTTTTCAATCGAAAATAGTGCTGCGCTACAAAACTATACCACACAAATTATTTATATACAGATTGATTCCTGCAAACAATAAAAACAAATCATTCATTTAAGGCAGATAATTCCATTCTTTCACATTCCTCAATCCTGCTTAGTTTATACCCTATATAACAAGTGCAAAATAAGACCATGCCAGTGATCAAAATTTAGGATTAACTGTGACAATCTTCCCGGTCACCAATCTCCCTAATTGTTCAAAGTTCACACTCTTCCTTCTCCCTTAGTGGGGTTCCAATAGGCAAATCCATGTGACACCACAAAAAGTGCTCCTCCCTTCAGTTGAACTCTCACCTTCAGTAATGCGACCTTTCAATTAAGCTAGGTCAAAAGGCTCCTTTTTAGCCTCTCCTGGGCTACGACAGAGATATCCAATATGCCGCCAATGATTGCTCCTTGTCTCACCACCCCTCTCCTCTCATTGGTGTCCCGATATCATGTGTGAAGAAAAACTCAATAGTGCTTATACCCTTAAAAACATCTCTATTAAAAACAAAACACTGGGTACTCACAAGTTGCTGGTGCTTTCAGCACACCAGTCTACATATGCATAAAATGCCTCTCTAATGGTCTTGTCTGTGTACACAAGCTGTTAGCTCACACTTCAGGCTGCTATCTCAATCTCGCTCGCAGGATCCCTTGTTAACTGTAGTAGGGGCAGTACTGTTCCAACATCAAGGTACCAAGGCTTTGCTATACCCGGTTGCATTCTTCTCACGCAAGCTTTCTCGTGCAGAAAAGAACTATGACGTCAGATGAACTCTTGGCAATCAAGGCAGCTCTCGAGGAGTGGAGATACCTCTTAGAAGAGGAAGCTGATCCAATTTTGATATATACAGACTATAAAAATCAGTGTAGCAATATTTCCAGGCATTGGGCCTGAGATAGGTCTGCCATTGTTACCGGTAACACTTCCAAAACATTTAAGTTGAAAATCCAAGTGTGAGAGCTGAGACAATGACCATTCCGGCATCTTCGGTTTGTTTTGTTTATTTTGTAATGGGGATGGGAGAAGGGAATGGGAATGAGTGGGATACTCCTCTTGCTCAACTAGGTTCCACTGGGACACTGTGCAGAAAAATGCCTGTTAGCACTGTCTTGACGCCAGCTGAATGCCGGCCAGCGCTCCCTGACACTTGAAGATACTGTTCTGCTGAACTGTGCTGGAACTTCGACTTTAATACTCAGGTTAACTCAGAAGATCCAGGACTGTAGGACATTTGACTCCTGACACTCTGTTTAGCTCAAAAGTCCTTTGAGCAGCTCCCTCCAACCCTTCACTGACTGAGGTAGTTCCCTGTAACTGCTTGTGCTGCTGCAACCCTTAACACTGTACGCTTAGCTCTTCAGGGCCCAACCGCTGGCGCCCCCTCTACACTTCAGGGTCTTCTCGCTAGACACCCCCTCTGACACTTCAAGGTCCTCTCACTAGGCACCCCCTCAACACTAGCTGGCTCCTTGATCCCTGGGACCTTCACTGGAGTGGTCCCCTCTACACTTCAGGCAGACCCTCAGGGGCAATTCACAGTACCCAGGAACTTGGCATGCTTTCCTGGAACTGAACCCCTCTATCTCCACTGGTCCTCGGCACACCGGATACTCTCTGCAGCTCAGCTCTCTCTCTCTCTCTCTCTGGACTCTCAGGCAGCCACCCGAGACACCCGATCCTTCTGACAGGGGGAGAGACAGCCATACCCTTCCTCCTGGGACTCTGCTTCCCGCTAAAGACGTTGCGTCATGCATTCCCTTCAAACCTATCCCCACTCCCAGAATCCTCTGTGGCAGAATCTGCCTTCTGGGGTATATACAGGCCTGAATGAACCACTAATTGGGTTTCCTCCACTGCCCTATGAGAATCCTCTCATGGAGCCATTAGGGAGACTCCCCTCTCAGCAGCCACACCTGAGAGACATGACAGCCCAGCTGAAAATCATGGCCCTGCTGTTAGACAGCCAAGGCCCACTATGCTTTACCTAGCATCTACCTTGTAGGGTGCTACTTCTGCAATACTTGCAAGCTGAGAAATGTCTGATACCATGGCAGACCAGATGGGCACTCTTTTTCCATAGATTTACCTTTCATAATACGCACAGACTGGGATCAAAAAACACAAAGCCAAACTTTCTTTCACATGTTCAGTAATGCTGAAGAAATCTGCTTTACCAAATACGATTTTGTCTTCTGAGAACTTCCTTCTGAGGACCTGTTGTCACAAAAATAAGCATCTGTGGGAATTCTATCACCCTCGGGGGTAACCTTGAAAGCAAAGGATGGACTGTTTTGGTATGGGAATAAAATGTTTGTACCTGTTGTTGTGGGTCACTGTTCTTGGTCTCTGCCATGACCATGCCCTTGCAGGACATTTCAGATTTAAAAAACTACCGAACTGTTACAGCGTACCTTTTGGTGGCCCAATCTGGAAAAGGGCTGTAAAAAGTATGCGGAGGCCTGTGTTACATGCATCCGGAACAAGACTAGCAGAACCAAGTCTTGAGGTCTACTTAAGTCTCTGCTAATTCCAGACAGGTCTTGGAAATGGATATCTATAGACTAAGACTTTGTTTGTGACACTCCCTCCATCCGACGGCTACATCGCTATCTTTGTGGTTGTGGACCATCTATCCAAGATGGCACATTTTGTACCCATGAAGGGCACAGCATCAGTTTTGGAAAAAGGCACAAATTTTATTTAAGGAAAATATTTAGATTGCCTGGAGTTCCTGTTAACATTGTGAAATATCGCAGGGTTCAGTTTACCTCCAAGTTTTGGAAAGCCTTATGCGAGACTCTGTCATTTTCTTCAGCATATCATCTGCAAACCAACGGTCAAACTGATTTTGGAGCAATACCTATGCTGCTTCTCATCCTTTTCACAAGATAATTGGGTGTCGGTCGCTGTTACCATTAGCCGAGTTTTTGTACAATAATTCGGAGCATTCTACTACTAAGCAATCTCAGATTTTCACCAACTTTGGGTATCATCCTTATTTTTTAATCAATGCAATTACTAATTGCCCTGTTCCTGAAGGGAAGCACAGGAAGCCAATGAAAGTTTTTTGATAAAAAGATGGGGAGAACTGATTATAGAACCTGGTGGCCAGGTATGGTTAGGCACGACAAATCAAAACGGACCTGCCCTTCGAGGAAATTGGGGCCTAAATTTGTGGAACCATTTCCAGTTAAATAGAAGATCAATGATGTTGCCTAGGAGTTAGTGGTGCTGGATTTCTTGAAGATTCACCCTTCATTCCTGTGTCATTGCTAAAACCTGCACTAATTTGTTTCCTGAAAGGAATACTGGTCCTCCTGAGCCAGTAATGGTTGATGGGGAAAATTCAATACTTGATCAAGTGGAAGGGGCACGGGCCTGAAGAGAACTCTCTGAGCAATATCCATGCTGAGAGACTCATTCAAGCATATTCATCTGGAGAAACTGGCTCAGTTGGTCATCTGGAGGCTGCCCATTGGGAGGGGGCAATGTCAGGACGTTCTTCTGTGTTCCTTCTTGTGCACGAAGAAATTGAGCACATGCTCATGCGTGCACAGAATGGTGCACATACCCATCGGCATGCTCACTTTCACTCGTGACAGATGTCAGCGCCAGACAGGCCTATTTAAACTGTGCTGTGCCTGTGTTTAGGATTAGTGCTGCTTTGTCTTTAGCCTCCAGTGTTTTCTGTGTTCATGTGATCCTGTATCTTGATTCCAGTTGCTGACCCAGCTTGTCCTGACTACCCTCTGGACTCTGCCTGCACTGACCTCAGCTTGTCCTCTAACCTCTGCTCCTGTCTGTTCCACTGAAGTCTACTTCACTGATCCAGACCCGGCTTGTACCCGGAACACGCTTCTGTCTGTGCCCCTGTACCTGATAAGTCTTGCAAGTGTATGAATCTGCTTGACTCTTGCTTCCAGCATTTATCTTAATTTGCCCACTGTTGCCAGTACCAGTCTACTTCAGTCCGCTGCCTGGCTGCCTGCCAGTCTACCTGCTATACTGAAAACCTCTGAGGACTTCACCTGCCCAGCGTGGACATCTTCTCTACTGCTAGCAAGACTTACAGGCACTCATGCCACTATGCTATCCTGCACCTTATGGTTTACACTACCAGGGGCCCAGAGTCAGAGGTGTAAGAGAGGCCTACCTCATCATATCAGGCTCTGCTACCAGGTACATGATAACAATAGTACATTTTACATTTTTTATTGCTGTGATTTGCGGTCATTGCAACCACAAAGCACAGAGCCACCCTCTATGATTGGCTCTGTGCTTTTGTCTAGGATCTCCACTTCCTAACGATGATAGTGGGATCCTAGGAATTTTGTGCGTGCTTAGAACATGCACTAATGCAATTGACATTTTTTAATGTCCACTCACAATAACCACTCACCCTACAGGCCATTTACTGCAAAGGCCAGTTAGAAGGTGGTCAATAATAATCTTAGTCCACTGTACCCCAAATACATACAGTATATTCCTGGTTTGTCTATAAAAAAAAATTCCCCTCAAACTAGGGTATATAGCCTTTACATATTTCCACAATTGTATACTGCTCTATTTACCCCAAGAGAAAACCGAGGTAACGGTTCTGACAAAGTGGGCCATTGGTTTACAAAACATAGTAGAGTTTCTTCCCATCAATCTATATGTTACAGATATTGTCAAATTATTACGAATGATGAAATATATGAATTATGTGATCTCCGCTTATAGGACACATAGTAGGTATATATAGTGGTACCAGTTAATGCAATCCATAGAAGGCGCATCAAAGTATTAGGTTTTTAACAATAAACTTGTAAAAAGTTATGAAAGTCCTGTTTAAATTATTTTTTTCCTTAGTTTACAAAAATAGTCAGGTCTAGGGAATGTTAGTCCAGAACCCTAAAGCAAACTTACAATGCTATATAAAATACAGAGAAAGCTATCCCAATATTTGCAAAATTTAAGGTGTCCTTCCTGAAATACGTTTTTTAACTAAATTCTCCATAAATCTTTCCTTTGGGGGACACTTGATATAACAGTACTCCATGGGAAGGAGTTGGAAGCAGAAAATGCCTTTTACCATTTTCAAATCAAATATGTGATCTGTTCCGAACAAACTGGTTCCTTCTTTCCATGCCAAAGTTAGTTACATTTATTACTAGTGAATATAGTAGAGCATCATATATACTGTGTAAAACATTTAAGGCCAAATTTAATAGTCCCAGAACATTAATGTATACCTAAAGGCAAAACTTTTTTAGTTTTGGATAGAGTGGAGAGGATTTAGAACCTATTCGGATTTTATTGGTGTCTATTTTTCCTGTTTACCGTTATCATTTAAAGCAAAATGCTTGTAGTTGTCAGTACGTTGGTTGTATGATTCGTCCACTTTATTCCCACATAGTGCAACATCACTGTGATTGTTTAAATGAAAATGCTAATGTAGCACTGCCCCCTAGAGAGCTGTTGAGAATTACAATTTTTGGGTTCCCCTGGGTTACCCCTAGCAACCCAAAGCAGATAAACATCCAATACAGTCATTGGCTCAGTCAATGATCAGTCCAGGGGATGCTTTTTTGTGTTTTATTTAGAACTGGGATAGGAGAAGGGATGAGCGGGATACTCCACATTAACTATGCACAAGTCCTGAGGACAACTGACTGTAGAATGCGGCAAGGCCGCTGTGTCACCTTGCCACTGAAGTTAAGATAGATTAGCTGTTCCCGCTTTGATATACTCTTCAAGGTTAATAACTTGGCACCCCCTTTACTCTCACTGCCTGTGTGCTGACTCCCGTCCACTGACTCTAGCCACTGGAGTGGCCCCCTTCTTGGGCAGACCCTTTGGCAACCCCCCTTGTACTCATGGACACTGTTTTTCCAGAGTTGCTCTGCCTTCACCTTCTCAGTCAGCTTCCACTGGACCTCTAAGTTCAGCCACACTTTGTTTGTCCATTAGGCCGACTGCCTGTGACCACCTTCAAAAGTGGAGACAGCCGTCACCCTCCTTCCGGGACTTGGCTTCCTGCCCAAAGACCCACTGCCACATGTGCTCCTGGCTTTTATACCATATCCCAGGACGCACCTCTCTCTGTGCAAACCCACTGAGACAGTACAAAAGCCTGTGCGCCATTGGCCAGGTTTCCTCCACTGTCCAATGAGCCTCCGCATTGGATACAGTGGGGACACTCCCTCAGCCCACATGAATCGCACATCGAGCACACCCAGCAGGCCTAAATACTGATCAGGCTCCCCTGATAAGCAGATAGAGCAACTACGTTTTACCTGCCTAGCACCTACCTAGGCGGGTGCTACACTAAAAAACATCTTAATGATATCCAGACACTTCAGGGATGTGCACAAAGATAATAGGAGTTCCTTCAGCTTTAATGGTGTTGAGAGAGTATTGCTGGCAACACGTGGACAGGATAAATATGATGTTTTCGTGGAGCTTGCACATGGAGGTTTGCGGAGACTTCCCAGGCTGAGTGCCATGTTTTTGTGGCTGACCAGGCATTACACAGGAGGTAGTAGCTTTGATGCACCCGTTTCAAAAGCAAAACAAAATCCCAAAATTTAGGGTTGTTCCCAGAAAGGTAATAGAGGGTAAATCTTTCAATTGGGACACTAGCTCTGCTGACTTAGGGGGGCCCAAGAGATTCCATTAATTTGCAGGTATTTCCTCACTTCCTGTTTTAGCTATGGGACAGGAGGTAAAGGCAAGTCTCCCAAATGGGGCACAAATGGCAAAAAAAAAAAAAAAACCCACACCACAACAGAGGTTTTAACCCTTCCTTACTCTATCCAAAATGAGGGGGGAAAAAAAAGGGATTTACCTAAAAGTTCCACTTTTAGGGCCAACAAGAGTGATCTGCAACACTTTTTAAAACTGCTTTGGGTCCAATCAGCAATAGGAGTACTGGCTGAATATACATGTTGAGCATGCTTCAAATTACACCTTGACAAAGTCTATGAAGCTTCAGAACAGTTAAACAAGCAAGTAAGTGTGCTGGCATAAAATTGCCAACTGCTTCCTCTGTACCTTAAAGTAAATCCAAAGACAGATAGTCTGTCTATGTCACATTGTGGAGGTTTGCTTACATGAAAGACACAACAGAAAATGAAAAAGGTGACCTCTCCAAGGTAAAGGAAATCCAATCTTAGACAAGTGTCCCCATTGGAAGAATTTCCCTCAACTTTTTCTACTGACAAACCCAAAATTTCAGATTTTTCCTCTCTTAGGTAATGGTACCCTGAATAAATAAAGGCTGTAAATCTCCCCCGCAGAAAAAGACAACAATACAAATCTGCCAGCTGTTCTACCTGTACTTGTGTGAAAACGAAAACATTACTAATAACACATCCAAAAAGTCTTGAGGCTTGAGAAAAAAAAAAAAAAAATAAAAAAAAATCAAGAGCAACACTCAAGAGCAACTGCATGACCAAAGCACTGCTGCCTAAAGGATCGTCTGAAGCTAGCATCCTCTGATGCCACCACATCCACATAGTAAAACGTAGAAAAAGTATAAACTGAAGACCAGGTAGAAGTATGGAGAGAGAGAGAGAGAGAGAGAGAGAGAGAGAGAGAGAGAGAGAGAGAGAGAGAGAGAGATCCCAAGGGAGTAAAAACAGGGAAAACAAAGCGAGTGACAGCATTTACAAAAAAGGTATGAACAAAGGAGTGAGAAAACACTCACTCCAGGTTTGAAACCTGCCCTTTAATGTTGCCCCGTGCTATGTTCTGATTAATGTCCAACTGAAGAAAAACGCCCAAGCAACGCAGAAGCACCAAGGGTTAAGCCTAAGAGAAATGCACCACTTGAAGTAAGCCTTCCAATATCCTCTTGTAGGAGACCTCACTGTATCAGCACCTGTAAAGCAGGATGCACAACCAGTCCTTGAGACAGAAGATCTAGTTGAAATGGGAGTGCACATGGTGCATCTGTGACTAGATGGACAGTGTCAGCTGGGGCCTTCGCTCTCCAGGAGTAGAAGAGAAGCTCTGGAAGGCAGGAAGACACAGATACATGTAAACATAGTTCCTCTCTGTGAATAGAGTTGCACAGGTGATTCCCACCTCTCAATCCCCACCAAACATGTGGGCCGAGTTTCTCCTTCTCCTGTGAAGTTTCCAGCAGAATACCCATTGCCACCATTAGAAATGATGGGGCCGGGGCCTCATAAGACAATGCACTGAGGTCCCTTCAGGCAGCCATAAGTCCCAAATTAGCAGAGGAGCCCAGTATGAGAAGGTTTCCTGTAACTTCCTATCGGCAGCCCTGGAACTACACATCATCAGAGCCCAACTTCTTTTTACTGTGCAAATGTAAAAAATAATTCTTTGACATATTTCAGCTTTGATACTAAACCTTTACCAAAAACTCTTTATTTTGATTAGAGTAGGGAAGGGTAACTATGTGTTATAATCTTACTGTGTGTTACAATTTTACAATTTCTGTCCGAGAGGTATCAAAACAGGGAGTGCAGACACATGAACCTCAACAGACACTAAACACAATAACATATATTTAGCAGGCTTAGAAGAGTTAAGACAATTTTACATTGGGGTGAGCAGCACAGTGGCTTAGTGGTTAGTGTTTATGACTTGCAGCACTAGGAAACCATCTGCAAGGAGATTTCATGTTCTCCCTGAGCTTGTGCGGGTTTCCTCTGCGTATTCCAACTTCCTCCTACTACACTCCAAAGATTTGCTGGCAGATTAAGCATTCTGCATACTGGTACCAAGCCCATGTAAACTGGGAGAGTTGAGGAAAAACCTGGTAACCTACCTTGTAAAGAAAATCTGTCAAGAGAATTCTAAAGAAAAGGCTCTGTTTTGACAGGCATTTTTTGAAAACACCTGTTTCCAGAGGTTTCTCTATAATATATGGTGCACAAAGAATACCTTGCTCATCTATATAGTAAGAGAATGTCCTATGCAAACAGGTTATCATTTTTGTGCCCTGCTCTGTTCTGCTTTACAGGAGTGACAGCGACCTTAGAACTTCTAGGTTTTAACTTCTGACAGGCTCCCTACTGCAGAGATTTACCTTCCATTACTGCCCAGGTTTTGGGTATCAGACAGAACAAAGAAAGTGAAAATGTCTCCAAAAGGGGAAACAGCAGTAAAAGTTTGAAATAAGCTCTAAGTTAAAAGAAAAAATAGAAACGAAAACTGGCCTTAAATTAAGCTTTCATCAGTTTCCTGCAGAAGATATACTTAAATTGAATATTATTGATTTTCTCAGTGACAACTACTTGCTGTCTGGGTGGCTCTTTCCTGAGGGCGGGAGGGTGTTTTAAAATGTCCTCCCACTCCTGTCACTAATGTACGCGATGTGATTGCTGTGTCCCTTGGATACAAATCACAGATCAGGAAACAGGCCAGTGAAATTTGCCCTGTGTCATGTGATCGTTGTGACCAATCATAGCCACCACAAATGTAAACAAAGGCTGTACGTTGCAGCTCCCGCTCTGCTTCCTCAACTGTGAGAGGAAACAGAGCATTTCCAATTGGGAGAATCAGTGAGAGTTTTTACAAAGTCACCAGAGCCACCTACAGTGATTGCTGCCACACTTGTGTCAGGGATGCCAAATCAGTGCAGCCAGCAACTGTGCGTCTCATCGCCACCAGACCCATGTAAGCCAACAACAGTGTTCCTGATTGCTGCCACACCATTGTAGGTGTCAACAAACTAGTGTGAACCAGCAGCAGTGCTCCCAATAGCTGCCACACCAGTTCTAGGGTCGCCAGACAAGTTCAGCCAGAAACAGTATAAGAATACTGTTCACAACAACGCCAGTCACATTGTCACCAGACCCATGTAAGCCAACAGTGTTCCTGATTGCTGCCACACCATTGTAGGGGTCACCAAACTAGTGTGAACCAGCAGCAGTGTTCCCAATAGCTGCCACACCAGTTCTAGGGTTGCCAGACAAGTGCAGCCAGAAACAGTATAAGAATACTGTTCACAACAACGCCAGTCACACTGTCACCAGACCAGTGTAAGCCAGCAACAGTGGCCTGACTGCTAGCCACACCAGTGCTAGTGTAAGCTGGCACCAGTGTAGTCACACCAGAGCCATTGTTAGAAGAGCCAGTCAAGCGAGCAACATTGTCCTGATCACTAGCCAAACCACTGACAGTGTCAGCAGAGCCAGTCAAGCCAGCAACAGTATTTTAGTGATTGCCACAGCAGTACACTGTCTACAGAGCAGTGTATACAAAAACAGTAACCTGATCGCCAGCCAACACCAGTATTCTGAATGCCAACCAGCTTATCAAGTACAGCCAATGAGAAACATGTACATTAAAAAGTACACAAGTGAGGAGGCCCTTTAAATTCTGAGTATGATTGAATCAAAATCTGACTGGGTTTTTCCCCCCGCTACGACCATCAGAGTACAAGCCTTTGGAAGTAGCGGTTGAATAACAGCCACCTCTGTTTCAGAGGATGAAATGGTCCCTGCTAAAAGAGAGTCAGATATACTGAACAACCTACTAAACTGCAGCAGGCAAGTACCAACAGTGTGGTACATCCTGGTGAAATGGCAAGCTCCAGTAGTGCAGTACATATGGTGAAGTGTTAAAACATCAGCAATGAAGAGTTAGGGCCCATACTAGTGTCCCAGAGGCACTTTCAAATCCTTTGTGGTCACCTTCTACTTCAGCAGTGCATGTCATTCCCCCAATTTACAGAACAGCCAGGCATTCAGGTGGAAACAGAAAAATAGCACCTGTTCAGTTCTTTTGTTTTTCACCTGGTGATCTAGCCAGCAATGCACCTCATGTTTAGGGTGCCTACACTCTGGATAAAGGAGCAACAGGGACACCTTTGGACAGCATTGTCAGTCTGGGGGCAGGGGAGTGTTAGATGTATTAGCAGATTTTAATACACTAACAAATTGAAGATAAACGCCAGCTAAGACTTTAAAGCAGTTACAGCAAAAAAATTATTTTTCTTCTTGGGATATAGTTTAAATATAATAAAAGCTGTGCATTGTCAGTATTAAATGTTTTGTCCCAACAGTGTAATGTCTCTATCTGCAGGACAGCTTGTTCTGTTGAAAAATGACAGACTTACTGGAAGATCACCAGGTGAAAATAAAATAAAAAAAAAAAAAAAAATAATAATTACATTGCATCTAAGAATTGGTAAGCTGCAATATAATAAAATATTTGCTTTTGGGTTTAATACCACACACCAAATTCACCATATGCCATTATATTCTTCAGTTATGACAAGAACACACTATAAAAAGAACTATGAGAACAAATAAATTCTTGATGCCCTCCCTGAAGTCATATATGATAAGCTCCACAAAATTAGGCCACTTATTAATTTGTTTTACTCCCAAATTTTCTGAAATTTATACTCCTCACAAAAATATCTGCATTGGTGTGTCCCTCGCACATTTCAAAGGCTGTCTAACCTTAAAACAGTATCTCACCAGTTAACGTTACAGATATGTAATAAAGTTGTATAAAGTTAGAGGGCCAAAAAGGGGACACACACATATGACTCCTCGGTTTATAAAGGGAGAGATACAGTAGCTATCTGGAGCCCACTGGATGCCCACCTTGTATGGGTAGCAGTGGAAAAATAGTGTTGGACCTTATGTCCCCCTTATTCCATCAGGGATACCACCTCTAGGTGGAAAATTTCTATTCCAGCTCAACACCTTTCGGACACCTGTTTCTGCAGCAAACTGTAGTTTGTGGTGCAATGTGAACAAAATGCAAGGGCTTTTTGCAAACAGTGATCACCACATAACTGTGATAAGACAACAACTTTGCGCAATGAGGAACTTTTGGCAATAAAACAGAAGGATAAGCAGGGTGTCTATGTCCTTTCTTCCATCCACCAAGACACCCATCACAGTCAGAGGTCAGGCTTGGAGGCCAGTAGCTATAGCAGTAGAGAGACTCCCATCGACCATCTGGATAAATGCAGCAGCAGGCAACCCTGGCAGATGACACTGGCTTCCCTGAGCTGTGGAGTCTAAGCACTAACTGGTGTTCATTAGAGCCCCTGATGGTGAAGAGGGATTTTGCTGCAGGTTAGTACCAGGTCGCAGTCCTCAGGATCACCCCACCAGGATATGAGCAAGCTGGGGTCCAATACCAGATAAAGCAGGTAATGATCAAGCAGAAGTGTAGTCAGTTAACAAACCAAAGGTCGGTAACAAGTGGTTGGAGGTTGGGACTAAACAGAAGCATAGTTGAGGATCAAGCCATAAGTCAGTAACAATTGGTAGTGCACATATGGACAGCAGCAGACAGGACAAGATCGAGATATTGTCTGGAGAGAGCAATAAAATACATAAAGGGAATCAACTCGGTAAAGGAGGAGAGCATATTTAAAAGAAGAAAAACTACCACAAGAGGGCACAGTTTTAAATTAGAGGGGCAAAGGTTTAAAAGTAATATGAGGAAGTATTACTTTACTGAGAGAGTAGTGGATGCATGGAATAACCTTCCTGCAGAAGTGGTAGCTGCAAATACAGTGAAGGAGTTTAAGCATGCATGGGATAGGCATAAGGCTATCCTTCATATAAGATAGGGCCAGGGACTATTCATAGGATTCATATATATTGGGCAGACTAGATGGGCCAAATGGTTCTTATCTGCGACACATTCTATGTTTCTATAAAATCTGGCAAACAGGAATGCAAAGGCATGGTTAAAATAGAAGGTTATGGGAGGAGCAAATGGTCCAAAGTTCAAGAGAAATTAGGTTCAAAGCAAAATTTAAAGAATTGTCTAGGGAGTAGTTTAGAATCCCAGGTGGCTTAGCAAGCAGAGACAGTTGCCAAACATGGCAAAGGTTTCAGGTCCAGACCCATGTCCTGACAGTACTCTCCTTCTCTCAGGATCTTCCCTGGATGTCATAGAGCCAGGTTTGTGAGAGAACCTCTAATAGAATTCTCTTGTTAATCTAGGGGCATGAACATTCTCCCCAAGTTGATATATATATATATATATATATATATATATATATATATATATATATATATATATATTGATAGCCGTGCTAATTAATATCAAATACATAAACTTAGAATATATAAAAAGTTCATTAGTGCAACATAAAAGTGACTGTGATAATATCTCTGTGATTTCAAAATCAAATTCGGTGCTGTGCGCACTAATCCACACCTCTGTGACAATATTCACCACGGACAAATATGTTCACTCACCAGAGCTCCTCCAACATAGTGTTACCCACCCCTCAAAGGGATATTGCATCCACTATATTACTCAATGTATCCTTAATCTCTTTAAACCATCCAGGAATTTATATTTATTATATATACAAACCCAAATCCAAAAAAGTTGGGACACCGTACAAATTGTGAGTAAAAAAGGAATGGACTAATTTACAAATATCATAATCTTATATTTTATTCACAATATAATATAGATAACATATCAAATGTTGAAAGTGAGACATTTTGAAATGTCATGCCAAATATTGGCTCATTTTGGATTTCATGAGAGCTACATATTCCAAAAAAGTTGGGACTGGTAGCAATAAGAGGCCGGAAAAAAGTTAAAATGTACATATAAGGAACAGCTGAGGACCAATTTGCAACTTATTAGGTCAATTGGCAACATGATTGGGTATAAAAAGAGCCTCTCAGAGTGGCAGTGTTTCTCAGAATTTAAGATGGGCAGAGGATCACTAATTCCCGCAATGCTGCGGCGAAAAATAGTGGAGCAATATCAGAAAGGAGTTTCTCAGAGAAAAATTTGAAAGAGTTTGGAGTTATCATCATCTACAGTGCATAATATCCAAGGATTTATAGAATCTGGAACAATTTATGTGCGTAAGGGTCAAGGCCGGAAAACCATACTGGATGCCCGTGATCTTCGGGCCCTTAGACAGCACTGCATCACATACAGGAATGCTACTGTAATGGAAATCACAACATGGGCTCAGGAATACTTCCAGAAAACGTTGTTGGCGAACACAATCCACCGTGCCATTCGCCGTTGGCCAAAAAAGAAGCCATATCTAACCATGATTTAGAAGCGCAGGTGTTTTCTCTGGGCCAAGTCTCATTTAAAATGGACTGTGGCAAAGTGGAAAACTGTTCTGTGGTCAAACGAATCAAAATTTTAAGTTCTTTGTGGAAAACTAGGACGCCATGTCATCCGGACTAAAGAGTTCTGTCCCAGCCCAGACAGAACCCTGCTATCACACTGGAGATGGCGATTTTGGGATCCTATGCAGGGTTGAGCAACTTGGCGTTTCGGGGACAGAGCGCATCCCTCGGTGACCACCCATATGAGAACTGCCATACGGGTCTGGCAGTGTGCAAGGGCGATTTACAAGAGGCCTCTCCTCCTCTCTCTGCATACCCCCTTATGGAACATCCCTTTGCTCCCTCATTTGAACTCCGTCCCACACCCCTCGGTGTGGGCCAGATGGGGGATTACTATTCTGAGATGTGATGAGAGAGGGGAAACTTATGTCATTTCAGGATCTCAGGCGACTATACAGGCTTCCGAGATCTCTTGAGTTTAGATTCTGGCAGCTGAGACATGCCATCGGAGCCCAGTTCCCGTAACCTGTGATCCTGGAGTTGGACTCGGTGGAGCGGCTTCTTATCTTCGGGGGGCTAAACAAGCCTCTGTCTACCCTTTATTGGTCAACAAGAGAAGGGCGCACCGACCTAGTGCATTACCACTAAAAGGATTTATTAAAATTTTTAAAAGGTATATATTATACTCACAAAACAATTGTAGGTATCACGCATATAAACATGATCAACACAAGATCTCCAAGGTATCCAAGGCACTGCACGGTGCTGGATAGCATGCAGTGATCCGCATGAGTCTGCTAAGGCTAGGCTGATGCATTTCGAGGGCGAACCCTCTTCCTCAGAGCCAAAAGATGCTGCTAGACCACACTCCACACTGGCATCAAGCCATTCTCTTTTCAATCTGTCAGAACCTTAATTAAAGGTGCAAAGATGACCAAAAGGTATTTCTGCCCCTGGAAGCAGCTTATTGGAACAATTATCATGGCAATGAGGAGGTAACTGATCAACATTCTGTTTAGTGCAGAAATACCAGAACTCTGGGAATTATGGAAGCAGATTATCATATGACTGGATAGTTACCACATCAAATTTGTGATTCCCTGACCGATGGAGAACTTGTTCAAATAGATTCTCTACAGTGTTCTTGTAATGTGGGGGGGGGGGGTGCTATACTGATGGTCCATGATCCCCAGCTGATGGATGGATTATGGGTAGAAAACCAAGGAATACCCAGGGTGACCGGACAATTTTGTGATGTAATCAGCTGAAAGCTAATAGTCTCACAATAGTCAGCCTCAAATTGGAGTATCAAAAAGGTACTGTTTCAGGGCTATCCATTGATACCCATAATATAATGCCAGTTTTTGGTGTATTGCCTGCTGCTTTACTTACTAAATGTGAGTGCATTTGTATGGTTTATCTTTTGATGTAATAAATGGTACACTTAGGAGCAGCCCACTCTACAGTTGTTTTTTTGCGTCTGTATTTTCACATCCACCGATAAGACCATCCTCCAGGACCAGCTCCCTATCCAACCTTCATCTATCTCCATTGGGGATCAACAGAAGGAAATCACCTGCTGGACACAATGAGTAATGCATGTGTTACATACCTTCATGTGAGTGCATCTCAATGAATTTTTTTGTACATTGCCTTTTACTAATACTACACAGATTGGTGCACTTCCCCTGTCTCCTCTTTATTATGGTTTAATATCCATTGGAGTATTCTTAAGCAGCTTCCCTCCCTTGAGGTCTCCACTGAACATATTAATATGCTGGATTTTATCCATGTGTATGTGAGTGCAATACCCATCCAGTTTATCGATTTTCCCAATACTACTACATTACACATGGAACAGTAGAATGAGTTTTGATGTGCAATTAGAAGTACTGTATGACTATGCTGTGTATTAAAAACAAACAAAAAAAAGAAAATAATAACTTACTACATGACAAATTTGTGGAAGAAAACAAAAAACAAAAACCACACATTAAAAAAAAAAAAAAAAAGTCTCCTATAAACTGTAGTCCAGTTGCACAATTGTATGGTTTAGAAAGGTCTTGGATTCATGGCTGGTAACTCAACCTAACGCTTCTAATTTCCACTACAATCAGGTAACTGGTTTTGTTACTGTATTTGTAATGTGTAGTTTACATTTTGTATACTGCCATGTATGCTTATTTTTTGTTTTTATGGTACCCTTGAGTTTGCCATGTTATCATCCATCAAAATAATAAGGAAATTAATAGAAAAAGGAAATTAATAGAAAAAAAAAAATGTAATCCCACAATTCGACAAGGATTCCTTTATTTTGACAAAGCAACCACTGTAACAAATATGGAATTCTGATAACTGTATGCAGTTATGAAATACCCCCCCTGTATACTGCCTTTATTTACATTGCTCTCCATGTTTACATGCAGGTAAACTAACCAGGAAAACTGGCAGGGACAGGGGTTGGGACAAATTCTATAAAGTCCCATGGCAGTGTTATAGCTTTTCCCAACCCTGCTACGGTAGTTTTTGCTGGTCAGTTTGTTCCTGCATGTAAAGATATTTTTATATATTGTGACAGGAAGTCAGGTAAATCTGTGGGTGTTGTCACAGACGGGAGATACATTTCTGCCTTGTTTAGACAATCTGCCTTGTTTAGACAATTCACCAATTACTATCAGGTGTTGGCTGCAGAGATAGCCAGAAAGGTTTAAGGATGTTGGAAAGCTTCAGCTATTCAGAATGAGGCAATTAAGGCCTCTATAAGTTATCCAGAGGATGACTACTGATTGCTGCATCCTAAGGCTTTGTGCGTTAAGGAGAGCAGTGAGCTGAGAGACTTCTGAAGGTGAGGTGGTGTTGACTTTTTCTGTGTGAAAAGAAAACAAATAGACTATTGGTCTTCTGCTGTATGACCAGCAGTGTCTGCCCAGCAGTAGGTTGGGACAGACACCATAGGTAGGTTCCTGTGTTGTGAAGGTAGACGCCCCAAGTGGCCAGGGTTTATTTTAGGTTTGTTTGATTTATGCTGTTTGGATGCTTGCACTTGTTTCCAGCAAATTGGAAGAATAAACCATAGACCATTGTTTTCAACCACTCCTCGGCTGTCTCTCTGTGAAACGAACCCACCCAAGGGGTCACCCACACCCGCTACCGAGCTAACCCCTTACACATGGTGGAGGATGCGGGCAGTTAAAGTAAACCCAAAATGGAGGAGATACTGAAACAACTGGCTATAGCAAATGCAAATCAACAGCAGGCAAATGTAAATCAACAGCATTTGCTGTCCAGCTGAACTGCAACAATAGGAATATCAGATTGACCTACACAGCCACCAGGAACGATTTGCCTTTCCTTGATCTTCTAATTTCACGCGCCGGGCCCACGGTTAAAACTACCACATATCGTAAACCAACCGCGGCCAATACGCTATTATTTGCGGAAAGTCACCATCCAAAATCGTTAATAAACGGCATCCCTATGGGGCAGTTCCTCCGTCTCAAGAGGAACTGTACAAACGGCGCTGACTATCAAACAGAGGCTAAAGACCTACACAAACGCTTCAGAGAACGTGGCTATTCTCACAAGACCATCCGTCGGGCGCGCAAAAAAGCAGCATCGAGGCAGAGATCAGAGTTACTTCTTAAATGTAGTGGTCCCCAACCTCACTCTGGACCAACTCAGCAAGCCCATCCTAGGATTATAACTCGGTACGGCACGCAATGGGACCAAGTAAGATCAGTGATCGCCAAACATTGGCAGGTTCTTACTTTGTCACCCCTGATTGAAAAAATTGTGGGACCCAGGCCCCTAATTACTGCTAAACGGGCCAGAAACCTCAAAGATAGTCTGGTCCACTCGGAATTTGTTAGAACTAAAACATTGCGTAGTTGGCTAACCTCTCTACCTCCGGTAAAAGGGACGTTTGCATGTGGCAGATGCTCGGCATGCAAACTTGTAATAAATTCCAAGACATTTCTCAGTTGTGATAGGAGCCAAGAATTTACCATAAATAGTTTCATAAATTGTCAAACAGAAAGGGTTATTTACCAACTTATATGCCCATGTAACAAAACTTACATTGGGAAAACCAAGCGCCAATTAAAAACTAGGATCTTGGAACATCTGGCCGACATCCGTAATAAAATCGACAACAAAACGGTCCCTTTACATTTCCTGGAGTATCACGGTGCCAACCCAGATGGACTTTTATTCCGGGGTATCTACGCCCTCAAACTATCTGCTAGGCGTGGAGATTTTGACACCGTGCTACTCCAGAAGGAAAAATTATGGATATATAAGATGGGTTTTTTGGCCCCTGTAGGCCTAAATGTTGAGTTCAGTCTTAAACCATTCCTGACTTCCTAATTCACTGCCAATTTCTCCTTAGTCTAAGTATTAAGTCCTTCATAGTGTTATATACAAATGCCGCATTTATTTGTATGGCCCCTCTTGTTTGCCAACTAGTATGTTTTATGCCAGTTTTATAGTTAATGTACCGGTCTGTCATTACCATAAAATGGGACAATGTCCCCCCCCCCCGGGTAAATTTTTTTTCAGGTTCAGGCTCAGGTTCAGTTGAGGATGGATTTCCTCAACTGAACCTACCTCCCTGGTATACTATAGACCCCCAAACACCGGCTCAACCTCGGCTTTCTTTGCATACAGCTCACCATACCGGATTTGACGTGGGGCTGGCATACACTGACCCACACGTCGCTATTCTGAAGGAGGCTTGAGACACGCAGTGAATGAAAGTGCCGACGGAGGACTGTATGAGCCGGCGGGGTCATGTTACCCAGCATTGAGGTATGAACTTTGTTTTCACCAAGCCCGTACTTACCACGGTGCACGCCGCCCCTCCTGCCCAGCACGGATGAGTATATCCTGTTATATTTTGATACATCTCTGCATACTTCGGCGGCTTGGTATCTCATGACTCTGTGGATAGGCTGCACTACATTTAATTTCAACAGTGGTTTTCCCTGTTTGGGAGTGCACTTTCCACGGGCTGTTTGCACCTTCCAGCAACACCATCATTAACTGTACTTCCACTATTATTTCTGGAAATTTCCTTTCATCAAGTTATAATCATACAAGCCATTTATCGGAGAACCAGACATTCTTCATTCATATTTTCGATTTTTTCCAAGTGGAGTTCATATCACCTTCCAGACCTGTTGATCCTGCCATTTGCATTCCAGTTTTATGCTTTTTTTACTCACAGGATCATTATTTGCTGTGCTATTGACCACCTCAGGACCTGAGAAGTGTTCCATTGCTCATTCTACATGATTGGTTTGCTTCATGTGGTGCACCGCATGATTTCTCTTATGTTCACGGTTCAGTTGATGTACATCCACTGTCTCATGTGTTTTTAATTGATTTTATTATGTTTTGTTTTCACTAATGTGATGTGTTCCTTCACCAGGCACAAGTGCCTAATAAACAAATTCTATTTTTTTCACTAATTCTTAGGATCTCTGCCATTATTATTGTATATCTGTGGTACTTATATTTGATCACCCTTTTTTGTGAACTGGTCAAGGATCCACTTCTTCGGGTCCATCCAATTCACAACCCCTGATTTTTTCAGATATTGTATTTTGGGATCAATAAGTACCTACTCAGATACTATGCACAGAGATTCTTCTATATAAATAGAGGCCAGTGTATGAACCTACCCCTTTTATTTTGTCTGTAAATCAACAGCAGACAAATGCGGATTTTCAGCGGAGCCTTGCAGCTCAACAACAGGCTCACCAAGAGAGCATTGCAGGCCTGGAACAGAGACACCAGCAGCAAATGGAGGCTATCGTGAAACAGCTTCGGAGACAGCAGACTGAGGCTGAGAGTCAGGCCAGTAATATACCGACTTTTCGGGTAAGCCATTTACTACCAAAAAGAGCAACTAGAGGTATTATCGGGACTACTGCTAATGTTTGGCGAGAGCGGCCTGGAAGACCCATCCCACAGAAGAGGACCAGAAGGTTGATTTGTTACCGCTGCCGGGAAGAGGGACATGTAGCAGCGATTTGCCCAGCGGGTGATGAACCCATGCAGTGTGACTTTCTGAGAGAAAGAGACGACAGTCCCTTTTTGCAACCACATGCACTGCAGTAAAGGGGAATGAGAAACCTTTTTATAGAATGTGCTTAGATGGTAAAGATGTTGTGGTATTGTTGGATTCAGGTAGCCTGGTCACCTTAGTGAAAAGTGATCTAGTGGTGGGAAAAACCTTACATCCTAGAAAAATGGCTGTAGTTTGTGTACATGGGGACACTCGAGAATATCCGGTGACTACGGTTTCCTTTGAAACCTCCCTCGGTAACTTGTGTCACCAAGTGGGTTTAGTTCCCAAACTGCCACATGACGCCATTATGGGAAGGGATTTCCCAAAGTTCTGGGAACTCTGAGATTGCCCAGATTCCCCAGTAGGTGGTTCTTCTGAGCCTGAAACATCTACTCCAGAATCCTCTAACTGGGAGGATTCTCCTGAGTTTCCGTTCTCAGTCTTAGCAGGGGAAACACCAGTCCCTAGGGAGGAGCCTGCTACCTCAGAAGAGGAACAGCCGCCGATAGGGTTTGATGACCTCGAGGTGCACCAAGAAAATTTTATCACTGAGCAATTAAGGGACCCCACATTGCTAAAAGCCCGGGATAATGTAGTGAAGATAGATGGGGAGTTAGTTAACCCTGACGACAGGATTGCCCTCCCTTACTTCATTATTGAAAGGGACCTGTTATATCGAGTGTCACAGAGGATAGAGGACACCCTTGAGCAACTGGTAGTGCCTAAACCGTACCGCAAGATGGTTTTGGAACTGGCCCATGGGCACATTCTTGGGGGACATTTGGGAGCAGAAAAAACCCGGGAGAGAATCACCCAGAGGTTTTATTGGCCTGGGATCACTAAGGAAGTGGAATTTCTGCTCTTCCTGTCCAGTGTGTCAGATTACTGCACCCACGCCACATTTCCGCAGTCCGTTGGTACCCCTGCCCATTGTCAAGGTCCCTTTTGAGAGGATCACCATGGACTTGGTTGGCCCCTTACTGAAGTCCACTAGAGGGCACCAGCACATCTTGGTAATAATGGACTATGCTATCCGTTACCCAGAAGTGATTCCTCTCCGAAATACCTCTGCTAAAACCATTGCCAAGGAGTTATTTCAGGTTTTCAGCCGT